>NC_134398.1:110896544-111201544 GCF_050003625.1 Haematobia irritans | reverse complement strand
TATAGAAACCGTAGTTTTTATCCAATTTGCCTGAAATTGGAAATCTAGAGGTATTTTAGGACCATAAAGAGGCGTGCCGAAAATGGTGAGTATCGGTCCATATTTTGGTATAACCCCCATATAGACCGATCTCCCGATTTTACTTCTTGGGCTTATAGAAACCGCAGTTTTTATTCAATTTACCTGAAATTGGAAATCTAGAGGTATTGTAGGACCACAACTACGTGTGCCAAAAATTGTGAGTATCGGTCCATGTTTTGGTATGGTCCCCATATAAAACGACCTCCCGATTTGGGGTCTTGGGCTTATAGAAACCGTAGTTTTTATCCAATTTGTCTGAAATTGGAAATCTAGAGGTATTTTCGGGTCATAAAAACGGTGAGTATCGGTCCATATTTTAGTATAAGAACGATCACCCGATTTAACTCTTTGGGTTTCTAGAAACCGTAGTTTTTATCTGATTTGCCTGAAATTGTAAATATTCTGGTATTTTAGGCTCACAAAAACGTGTATCGGATTAAGTTTTTATTGGTCCATTTGGTAATGCCTCCATATAGACTGACTTCACTTCTTGAGGGTGTAGAAGGCACACTGATCATGAAAATTGCTTGAAACTCAATGTAAAATTTCCAGATTTTACTTCTACAGATTTAAGATTTCAAATCAAGACGTTATTTTATAATTTTCTTGCACACTTACAAGAGATTTCTCTAAAACTCAAACAAAAATGGTTTTTATAAAGCCAGAATCTGATATAGTCCTCATAGGTTAAATCTTTAAATTTATCTTCGGGAAGAGTCCTCAAGCCCTCCTGAAATTTCAAAGGAAACCCTAATATTTGGTTCATGGTGGTGGGTATTTAAGATTCGGTCCGGCCGAACTTAGTGATGTATATACTTGTTTTATTTTAATTTTACCTTTTGCCGGACGGGGATTCGAACAGCGGACCACACAGTTTGTAAGGATCAAAGAAGTAGCTGATCAATTGCCCAAGGAAAAATAAAATGTTAATTTTGTAATAACAAGCAACAACCACCAACTTAATTCAATATCGCTCCCTGTTAAATAGCGCTCCAAGCTACTAAACACATATATGTTTATAGGCTATTTCTAAATTAATATATGTTTGCATCCAAGCATATTATATTTACAAACATTTTATGTCCCAAACATAATATGTTTTAACATATTAACATTTATGTCCCAAACATGTTATGCTAGTTTATGAACATTATATGCTTGCACTCAAAAATATTGTGTTTAAAAATTTGTGTTCCAAACATATAATGTTTATAGCCAAACATATGATAAACAGTCTTTTTCATCCGTGTATATATATATGCCGAATTTTATTGAAATCGGTTCAGATTTTCCGTCACACATTTTCCTTGTAAGAACGCCACTGGTAAGTCGAAAACTTTTAAAAATGAATCCAATTTTCCTATACTTCAAATACATATCTATCGACCGATAAATCATAAATACACTTTTGATCCCTATAAATTGCTTCAGATGTAAATGTTTCCCATATTTTTATACCCACCACCATAGAATGGTGACGGGGGTATAATAAGTTTGTCATTCCGTTTGTAACACATCGAAATATCGATTTCCGATATAAAGTATATATATTCTTGATCAGGGAGAAATTCTAAGACGATGTCCGTCTGTCCGTCTGTCCGTCTGTCTGTCTGTCTGTTGTAAACACGCTACAGTCTTAAATAATGAAGCAATCGTGCTGAAAATTTTCGCAAACTCGTCTTTTGTCTGCAGGCAGGTCAAGTTCGAAGATGGGCTATATCGGTCCAGGTTTGGGCTTATAGAAATCGAAGTGATCCTGAAAGTGATGCCTGAAATTTGAAATCTAGAGGTATTTTATGACCATAAAGAGGTGTGCTAAAAATGGTGAGTATCGGTCCATGTTTTGGTATAGCCCCCATATAGACCGATCTCCCGATTTTATTTCTTGGGCTTATAGAAACCGCAGTTTTTATTCAATTTACCTAAAATTGGAAATCTAGAGGTATTGTAGGACCACAAATACGTGTGCCAAAAATTGTGAGTATCGGTCCAAGTTTTGGTATGGTCCCCATATAAAACGACCTCCCGATTTGGGGTCTTGGGCTTATAGAAACCGTAGTTTTTATCCAATTTGTCTGAAATTGGAAATCTAGAGGTATTTTAGGCCCATAAAGAGGTGTACCGAAAATGGTGAGTATCGGTCCATATTTTGGTATAGCCCCCATATAGACCGATTTCCCGATTTTACTTCTCTAAAACTTTTACTCCTCTAAAAAACAAACAAACAAAAATGGTTCTTATAAATCCAGAATCAGATATAGTCCTCATAGGAGAAATATTTAAATTTATCTTCGGGAAGTGTCCTCAAGTCCTCAAGCCCTCCTGAAATTTCAAAGGAAACCCTAATATTTGGTTCATGGTGGTGGGTATTTAAGATTCGGCCCGGCCGAACTTAGTGCTGTATATACTTGTTTACTAACATTTTGTTAGTAAAAAATATGGGAAACATTTTTTACTAAGATTTTGTAGAAGTATAACAAATTTTGTCCAGATCGAGTCAGATTTGTATGTATATGGGAACAAAAACACTTATATAAAGAACCCAACAAATGTGACCGCCCGACTTTAGACTTTCCTTACTTGTTTTTCATTGGGAATAGGGCGTAAAAGATATTTGCTGTGGGGTACTTTGATATTCCGAAATAAATTCCGATCCATTGAGGGTGAAAATAGGTTTCGAAAGTTAGGGTCAGTATTGACTTCCAACTTGTCGACCGGGGTTAAAACTCATTCATAAAAATGTTTTTTTAACCAATCTAATAATGAAAACTTTGTCATCCATCGCGATCCACTTGCTTCAGAGTATGACATAAAAGTCAATTTAGCTTATTATAGATTTATTTCAGGTGATAAAGTCATTCTTGGGTGAACCCATAGTTTTTTTTGGGACCAGTCTCAAAAACCGAGCAGATTCGTCTGCGTAATATACACGGACTAGGTTAGGTTAGGTATATATGACAACCCGATATTTCAGGCTCATTTAGACTATTCAGTCCATTGTGATACCACAGAAGTGAAATTCTCTCTTACCACTGAGTTTAACATAGAATCGGGCAGGAGATTCTATGTTAAACTCAATGACATGGGACCTTTTTTTATAGCCGAGTTCGAACGGCGATCCTCATTGTAATGAAACCAGTTAGAGAAGCTTTGAAACACCAGAAATGTAACCAGCATCACTGAGAGGGATTATCCCCTGCTGCTGAATTCATACGTTTTGGTGTAAAAATTATATGTTTGGAATAGAGGTGTGCACGTGACACGAAATTGTCGTGACTCACGAAAATTTTCGTGATTCGTGCGTGAGTCGTGAGTCACGCTCATGACAACAGCGTGAGTGTGCGTGAGCGTGATTAACAAACCAAAATGTCGTACGTGAGCGTGAGTCACGAAAATAATATCTTCGTGAGTGTGCGTGAGTAATGAATTACACTCACGACAATATTCCTGCTCACCACCATAAAACGCTTAAGAGTTAAAATCAATTACAATTCTAGTGACACCTGAGATGTTAAGAGTTTAATAACACTCTCGATTTAATAATGCTCATGTTTTCAGACACTTCGGTAGGGTAAATTAATCATAAAATTATTCGTGAGTCACGATATTTTTCGTGAGTCACGGTGTTTTTTGTGAGTCCCGACGTTTTCGTGCGTGAGTGTGCGTGAATACAAATTTTCTTTTCGTGAGTGTGCGTGAGTCCTACCAAAAAATATCGTGCGTGAGTGTGCGTGAGTATGATTTTTCTGTCGTGAGTGTGCGTGAGCGTGAGTAAACTATTACTTACGTGCACACCTCTAGTTTGGAACTCAAACTTTTAGCATATTAGTTTTAAGGGCAAGCATATAATGTTCATAAACAAGTATAACATGTTTAAAAACGTCACAGAGAGAAAGAGAGAGCGGGAGAGAATAGAGAAACAATATAGATAACGAAAAACATGTAAAAATATGTAAACTCCAAGTTTAATTACAATAACTAAAAGTTTAGGTTGCTGAGTAAACGTTAATGACTGCTTAAGAAAGGTTATGCTATGGGTAAAATGTTTGCCATTACATATTTTTTTTTGAAAAAAATCGGAAAATATATTTCAGCGGAATTATTAAGTATTTTTTGAGAATGTATGTTTGGGTGTATATGTTACATAGGCGATTATTTGTAGGGTGTATTTGATCTTCACTTGACAGTGGATAGATGACTTGATACATTGAAATGTTTGCAGACAAGCATTGCAACACCCAAATTAACGTTCTTGCTCCCTCACCTTTTATTATAAGTATTGTTTTAGTTACTAAACAAACAATAAACTAAAAACTGCTTCGAAACAAAACAAACAAATTTAGCTGTCCGGACTACTTGATTTAATTTTTGTTGGTCATATTCATTTTGATATGATAATAAGTTATGCACAATTTGAAATATTTGTACTTCCTTTGCTTATGAAATAGTATTTTATATATTTCTTAAGCTTTGCAGTATAACATATTTTACAATAGATTGCAAATGGGTAGTGTATGTACCATAATACAGTGAAACCACGGTCGCCTAAATTTTGTCCGCATGTGAGAGGTTAATTTGAACGTTCTTCGTTTGCAGTGCGCATACATTATACAGTGCACTCGCGATAACGCTTTTTCTTACGCTACACACAAAAAAATAAAATACGAATTTGTACATAAATTGGTACATTTGTAATAATTTATGGACTCTTTCATAAAATAGATGTATTTGCGTAATATATTTTTGCGTAAATATTTGTTATTATAAATTTTTATCTTTTTAATAATGTGCATGTACTCTTTCATACAATTCATGAAACTTTACATAATATATCCAAAATACTGGTTTTCTCTTAGCGTGAGAGAGACACAATATAGTGTTACTCTCATAGGTATACAATACAAGCATACCATACAAACAATACAAGTATACAATACGAGACAAAAAAGACAAACATAGCGTTTTTTAAGTTAACACGTGTCTTTACTGTGTTTGGTTTGTTCAGTCCAGTTTGATTCGCTGTCGTGATCGAGAGATTATTTATTACTGGAAAGGTTGATGAAATAAAGCAACTTTAACGCTTCAATTGCTCATGTTTATAACTAAATTAAAATGATATAAAATTATGTTTTCTTGTTTGGTGGGCTTTAACGGATTTTTGTAATTAATGGGCCTATTATGTATGCAATTAGGGCAAATGAAATGCAAAAGAAAAAGTTATATTTAATGTATGACGTTTTAATCTATTATGTAAAAGTACATATTTTTTCAGTATCGAAAAGTATGTATACTTCATTTATAATATAGGTTAGGTTAAAGTGGACGCCCGATTAAGATTCAGGCTCACTTAGACTATTCAGTCCATTGTGATACCACATTAACTAAAAGTACCTATTACATATGGGCACTTCTAGTTATCATATAAAAAATTTCATTAAAACTATGTATTTATCCGTACTCATTCAAAACCAATATGTTTTAAAATTATGAATCGTTTTCATACAATTTTCATAAAATAAATGTAAGTGAACAAACTCGAAACCTCTGTAACATGAACAATTTTTTTTGTCATAAGGTGTTGGGCAACGCTGAAATACATGAAATTTGACGTTAAAGGCGGATTCCCAATGTCAAATACAATTTCAAATACCCCTATGAATTTTAATTATTAATTAAAATTGCTTTATAATTCCATACCCTGTGATATTTTTCCGATTTCTTTTTTAAATTTTTTCATGAAATTAGATTTATAATTTAAGTTTTTAATATTACTTTGTTACTAGTAATATTAAATAAAGGACTATCACGCTAGAACGTGTACAAATACTGAATATAGCTTTTTTTGTTCTGAAATTCGAAGTTCGCTAACGTGCTTTTAATTAGTTCACGTTACCGCGATTTCACTATAGACTTTCCTTGGAGAACAAGAATTGCCGTATAAACATAGACCATGAAGTTACAGACGTCTCAAGTTTGTCTACAGTACGCAAACTTTACACTCACTTGTGCATACGATTCACTCTACAGTTCACTAGCGGTAACATGAACACGCCTTTTCTTACATTTGACGTTAAAAGCAGATTCACAATGCCAAGTACAATTTCAAATACATCTACGCAATTTTTTGTGATCTAGTTTGGCTTTCTATTAATTATTATTAATTTAAATTGCGTTATAATTCCGTACCCCATGAATTTATCCGATCTCTTTTTTTAATATTTTCATGAAATTAAATTATGTTTTTAATATTACTACACCCTCAAAAAAATCGCTTCTCTCACATATGTTCCAAACATATTTTGTAGGAAGCATATATATTATTGGATGCTGCCGAAACATTAATATGTTTGTTTTAATGTGATCATATCGTATGTTTGGAAGCATTTTGAGCCCAAAAATATTATATGCTTGGAAGAATTTTCCCCAAAGAAGATTGTGCTCATTCCCTCACATAATTTTCATTTCCACGAAATTTTTTAGTTCTTGGCACCTTTTTCTGTAATACAAATAATGTTGAAGAAATTATTCAATTTTATATATTTTTTTTTTTAATTTTACCTTTCTCGTGGACGGAGAATCGAACCGAGGACCATACAGTTTGTAAGCCATCACACTATCTACTACGTAGATAGTGTGATGGCTACGTAGCTGTTATGGCCATCAATAGACAATTATCGTTATATTTATGTAGCATAGTCTGCAGCGCCCACGAGCCGATGCAAACAAAATATTATTTAACAGAAACATTGTTTGCCACGTGGAGCAATGGTTAGCAAGTCCGCCTTTCATGCAAAGGGTCGTGGGTTCAATCCCTGCTCCGACCGAACACCAATTTTTTTTTTAATTTACACATTTATATTTATACTATATTAAATTTTTATAATGAAACTTCGAAATGTGGGTTATTAAAGATTTACAGTCAGAAACAGTGCTTGATATAAACGAAATGGACTGAGCTTTTGGATAAAATATAATTTTTTTATTGGAAAAATAAAAATTTTGTAATAAAAAACTGTTTTTGGTATAAAAGTTTGAAATTTTGGAAGGAATTCAAAAACTCTAACAAAAGACGAATGTGGAGTCGAGTATAAACATACATAAATAATTTAATAATAAGGTGTGTACAGTTTTTTAGTAGCATTTAACACCATTTTTTTGTACTTAATTTCATTTTTACTTTTAAGGCCAGTATTAAGTTGGCATTATTGCTCTAAAATAACCCTGTTTTGCCTTTTACTTTTCATTAATAATTCATTTTAAAGAAAATAAACTTTTCCAATTGTTGTAGCTGCAAAACTCAAACTTAATGCCAGCTTTTATATTTGAAGGTGTCCGTCAAGTCCTTTTGGACTACTTATTAATAAAGGGGAACTAAACTTTGTTTTTATACATTTTACTGTCTAATTTTTCACTGTTTCCTCCTTTTTTCATTTTACTGTCCTAACTCTAAAAAGAGTATAGTGTCCTTTCGTTATTTTTATGAAGATCCCTTTGTAATTTTTGTATACTTTCCACCGTTTCTTTTTAATTTCCTTTGTCTGAATATTTTGGCTTACTCCTCGTACGTTCCGATTTCTTTTAACGAACCAAGAAAAAAATTGTACCCGTAATGCCAAAATGATAAACAAAACCCATGTCCACACATACATAAAATGCTGCTCTCAAGGCGAAAACACATGCTGTTTTTTTTTTTAATGTCTATTCTCTTTACTCCGAATACTCATTCTAATATTCAAATTAAATAGTATTAGACTTAAGCATATCAAATTTTTGGCCTTATCATAAAACAGTTTTCCTAAACAACATACAAGCGGTTTCACAGAAGTTGCTCTCTTTTGATTCTCTCGCTGTGTTATGTTGATATCTTTCGTCAACCCTCCCGGTTTCCATCTCTATTTCTTTCTCTATACTCTCTCTCTCTCTCTCTGTCGCTCTCTGAATAAAATATCACAACATATATATGTTTACTCGAAATTTGTAAGTGTATATATGTTTACATTCACACATATTATTTTTATGAAACATTCATGCCCCAAACATAATATATTCTAACATACTAACATTTGTGTCCCAAACATTTAGAGTTAATTTTAGGAACATTACATGTTTGCACTTAACTATATTGTGTTTAAAAATTGTGCCCGAAACACATTTTGTTTATATCGGAACATATGAAAAACATATTTTTCTAACAGTGTAATAATAAAAATAAAAGACTATCACACTAGAACGTTTAATCCTCCCGAATATGGCTATGTTTTGTTCTGAAATTCGCTGACGTTCGCTAACGTGAACTCTCTTCACACAAAAAAAATAATACATTTATTTTATGAATGTTGAAAAAATATATGCTAATATTGAACTAAAACACACCAAATTTCTCTAATTACAAAATAACCGACTTTGGCCGATTATTGTTTTTCGGCCGAACAAACCGCTTCGGTCGAGCTTTACTATCTAGCTTTAAATCTAGGATCTATAAATTTGAAACCTGAATAGAATTTTCGTTCTGTGTTTGCAACACATCAACAAATTTATTCATGTACAAGTAAATGTCAGGTTAGAAATACAATTTATAGCAGATATTTCAAAGCAAGAAATATTTTTTTAATTTCAAAAAACCAAAGATGCAAAATTTGTTTGATATTATAAAGAAAGCAAAACTCAAGTTTAAAAGAGAATTATGTCTTCAATGCATCCTTAGTGAAATTCCCTGCTTCTTTTGCTGGGAATCAACCTTGGTCAAATCAAATATGGTGTGAAAACAAAATCTTTAGAACCGGACAAGCTGTTTTTAGTGCATATTCATCCTAACAAGTTTAATGTGTCAAAATTCTTTGGGTAATATAAAAATGGCGATGATCCGTTTTCCCCACCGCTTTTCATGTATAGATATGTCCATCACAAAAGTATTCGACATTGTTGCAAATGGAATGTCAAATTGAATACACAATCGTTTTATGTACGTCCAGCTTTTTATGGTTCATAGAATGCATGAAGAAATATAAACAAGCATAACAACTACAATAACAACAAATCCACTATATGTACAAATTTATAATTATGATAATAAATACAGAATACGAGTGCACATTTATAATAATAGCCGAGTGATGAAGAATGTCTGCTGTTGGTGTGGTTTGTGTATTATTGGAGATGATTTTATTGACGATGTTGTTACTGTTGTTGGACATGCTGCCGATATTAATTGAACAACCACATTGCGTTGAGTTTTTGTTGTTGTTTATATAGCCCTAAAAGTGAGTACGGTAGTGCGGATGCGTTCAATTTTGCTATTGCTGCTCGTTAACTATTCGACCTATTGGCTTAATCCAAAGGTGCAGTGAGGTAGCTATTCGAACAAGTATCTGTGGATTTTTGCACACTTTTCTATTGTATTTTTTATAATGTTTACGGTGATGCCCAGGGTGGGGGGCTAAATAATAAATATACACACAAAACTCGCTTTGACACATACATGCAAACACTTATGAATAGTTGATTGCCTGGTAGAAGTAATAGGCGATAGCCTACTAGATTAGCGATAATACTAATCGATTTCATTCGTATTGCTCGGCGATAAGCGAATATGGCACAAACACACGCAAGCACAGTCGCGCATACACTCGAAACAACGAAATAAACGGAATTGTAGTACGTGGTTTTGTTTGTAACCCAAGTGTTTATAGCGGGCCTATTTTGTTTTACCGAACTCTAGCTCGCTAACAACGTTTAGCTCACGGTTTGAAAATAACAACTGAATCCGACTACAAACTTGCCATGGCATATCGCTCGGCCATCCATTCGATTGATCACTATTGTGAGCATTTGAACAGTGATGAGAGAATTCATTTAAAGTATTTTTAGTACAAAAACTGTTAAAATGTTGTACACTTGTACACATAAGAGTAAACTGCAAGAGATATGGAAAGGAATGCTTTCGTGTGATTTAAAAGTTGTTGTATGCAAGGAAAATAGATTTTTGAAGATATTTGGTCACAAAAATGTAATTGAACGGCTTTTAAGAGAATTGCATTATAGAATACCGTGAATATGGCAAAGATTCTAGCCAAACGAAATATTAAACCAAGAACCCATTTGAAGAAAAGTACAGTCGAAGCTCGATTTTACGAATGATATGTTGTCAAGCCATTTCGTAATTTAGAAAAAAAATCGTTACATCGAAAGATAATTTTAAATGTTAACTTTTATTGAAAATCGTAGGTTTTTTATCATATGAAAAAATTGCCATGCATTTGTCAAAATTAAAGAAAGTTTCCTATACTCCAATAATTTTTGACGTGCGTTAGTCAAATGAACTACAAAACGAAGAAAAATTATACACAAATTAAGCATAAAGATTTACTAAATTCGCCTTTCTCACAAAAAGTTCACTATTTTTTAAAATTTGTAAATTTTACTACAAATGCGTCCATCATGAGCTTCGTATGTCACTAAAGACATTCTTGCAATTTTGAACTCCAATTTTTTTCTTCAACCTACACGCTCACAAAAAATCGCTTCTGTAACATATACTCCCAAACATATTTTGCTTCAAGCATATATATTTTTGGGTATTGCCCAAACATTTATATGTTTGATCTCTTCCAATATATAATATGTTTGAAAGCATATTGGTCTAAACAATATATGTTTGGGTAGTCTAAGTTCCAAACATTTTGTATTTTTGCATCCAAATTCAATAATGTTGTCTTCCAAAAAACAATATGTTATTATGTGAACATATAATATGTTTGGAAGCATTTTCACCCAAAAATATTATATGCTTAAAAAAATTCTCCCAAACAATATTGTGCTCAAAATTTTATTTATTTATTTATATATTTACAATCATAATGAATTATGAAAATAAACAAGTAATATAGGTGCTAACAACATAGGTTTTCGACCTGAATGCTCAAAATTTTGTTTCTGCCCAATTGTATATTCCCCCACATCTTTCTCACTTCCACGAGATTTTTTAGTTCTTAGCACCTTTTTCTGTAATACAAACATTGTAGAAGAAATTAATCAATTGTATGATTTTTTTTATTTTAATTTTACCTTTTGCCGGACGGGGATTCGAACAGCGGACCACACAGTTTGTAAGGATCAAAGAAGTAGCTGATCAATTGCCCAAGGAAAAATAAAATGTTAATTTTGTAATAACAAGCAACAACCACCAACTTAATTCAATATCGCTCCCTGTTAAATAGCGCTCCAAGCTACTAAACACATATATGTTTATAGGCTATTTCTAAATTAATATATGTTTGCATCCAAGCATATTATATTTACAAACATTTTATGTCCCAAACATAATATGTTCTAACATATTAACATATATGTCCCAAACATGTTATGCTAGTTTATGAACATTATATGCTTGCACTCAAAAATATTGTGTTTAAAAATTTGTGTTCCAAACATATAATGTTTATAGCCAAACATATGAAAAACAGTCTTTTTCATCCGTGTAGATCCGTTCTGGTGCGATTCGGATGCTCAATATAAAAGAGGTTCTTAAGAGTTTGTCCCAGACTGGTTCATGAGGAGCTGTCTAAGTTCTCCCAGGACTTGGCATTGGGAATGAGTTCAATGACAAACCCATGTTAAATTGAATGGTCCCTTCCTTACGTTTTGTCCAGGATTGGGACTGGTCCAATCACAACAGGGACTAGTCCTGTACCGGCCCTGGGGTATGTCTATTTCCCGTAGCTTACTTCCAAACATTTAATTTCGAAGGCCTTAAACAATTCTCACAATTGCTAAATATTTCTGATTTTTTGTTGTTTTCGTTAAATCGAAAGTAAGTTTTGTTCGACCGTTCGTTATTTAGAATACTCAATGATAAGAAATAGATCGTTCGTTAAATTGATTTTTCGCTAAAAGGGGTATTCATTAAACAGAGCTTCGACCTTGTACAGGATGTAACAGCAATTTAATAAAGATTACATTAAAACATATTTTTTTCTACTTTTCGGACTAATTTCATACTTCCACATGATTTATTTACTTTATTAGAATTTTATTTGATTTTCTTCGACATATTTTGTTATAATAAATAAATGTTTTTTCAAGCTCGAGGACTTTTGAATATTTTATTTATTTTCCCAATATTTCGCGATTGCCATATTGAATCGCTTCTTTCAGAGTTTAGAAATTACATTTCATCAATGCACAAACAACGCATAAAGGCAAGCATGTCTATTTATAGATCAGTATGTAATGCAAAATCCAAGTTTTGGGTGGAACCAAAACGGAAATAATGTAATTTCACATATATTCAAAAATTTTTTGTACAATTTCGAAAGGGTCAATTTAGAATCGGAGCAGTGCATTTTTGCCACGAAACATAAAGATGCGTCATATTTGCGGCATAAAGTCATTCGTTCTTCAGAAAGGATAGCGTTTGATATAAATGAAATCGACTGTGGCTTTTAAAGAAAAAAATATATGGCAAAAATAAAACTTTTGCAACAAAAAATTTTATTGGTGATAAAAGTTTAAACTTTTCGAAGACGGCACCCGTTTACTAAACATATTTTTTATGCTTGTACTATAAAAAAGAAAAAATCATTTTAACATTGTTTCAAGTATCTATATACGTGTTGGGATAGCAATTTAGTCGCCCCTTTGGCCCTTAATCCATTTTTGATGATTTTGATTTACGAAAGCTACTTTTTGTTTCTCGATCTATTCTTTCAGAATATGCGATGGATTTTCCCGCACATTATAAAGGGTGTATTTTAGCTACTATCTTTTAGCACTGTTTTAAATAGCTGACGCACGTTTCGTGTTTATTTTCACGGTCAAACATCTTCAATTTGGTCTATAACATTATTTAACCATGAATGAATGAATGAATTTAACAAACGAACTATGAATTTTATTATCCAAATGCGTGTTCTGCTAAGAAAGTTTGCACTTCTTCCACGCATTTTTGGATCAATATGTACGTACATTCAAGAAAAGTTTACTGGGATACTAAGATTTTGATATTCTCTTAAGGATTTTGGTATTGATTCTGGCTTCTTTAAAATAAAGACAATTTTTAGATATCAATCTGGCTTTAAATCTAGGATCAATAAAATTACGGATACTTCAAACTAAAAACCGTTTTCTTAGTTCCAAAACAACTTTAAATCAAAGTTGCTAAATCCTCAAAATAAGTCTTAGCCTATATTTGAAGCGTTTTTATTTTAAATCTAAAAATTCAACATTTAAGTTAATTTAAGGACGATTTCTTTAAACCACAAGTGTGTTTAGATTAAGGAAAATTTGCCTTAGTTCAAAGTCATATGGAATTAATGGATGGACGCAAATTTCCAAAATTTGTGTCCTAAATTTAATAAAAAAATTTTTGGGGCAAAGATATAAACTTTATTTTAATTAAAATTTCATTACTTTAAAGAAATTTGCCCTTACACTGAAAAAACAGTGAACCCATCACGAAGAAAAGTTTTGGTTAATTATAGATCATTTTAAATATTTTTAGAAATTTTCAACTATACAGTATTACAAACACTGGCATTACGTCGATATCACAAAAATAAGAAAAAATTTTTCGACACATTCAAGAAAATTTTTTAGACATAAACAATTTTATTCACTTGTTAAAGAAAATTTTGCAGATTGAAGAAAAAATTAGAGTTCAAAATTGCAGGAATGTCTTTAGTGACATACGAAGTTCATGGTGAACGCATTTGTAGTAAAATGTACTAATTTAAAGAAATAATTAACTATTTTGTGAGTAATACGAATTTAGTAAATCTTTATGCTTAATTTGTGTATAATTTTTCCCATTTGTTAGTTAATTTAACTAACGTACGCAAGAATGATTACAGTAAAGGAAACTTTCTGCAAACATAATAATTCCATGAACTAAAATAAAGTTAAATTGGCTTTAGTGAAATAGAGAGTTCACTTTGAGTGCAAAAGTGAACAGTTGTCTGAGGACGTTTGCTATATTAACCACTTCAAATTAACCTCTCATAACTGGACACCTCTCAAATGTGGACAAAAGTTAGGTGACCGTGGGTGTCCACACTGAAAAACCAGTGAACCCACCAGGAAGAAAACTTTTGGTTAATTTTAGAATATTTTGAATTTTGAATATTTTTAGAAAATTTTAACTAAACAGTATTACAAACGTTGGCATCAGTTTAAAGCCATACATTGACTAAACTACAAGTGTAGCTTAACCAACAGAGGAAAAGTATGCTTGTCAAATTTATTTGGGCAAAGCCCAATATATATATATATATATATATATATATATATATATATATATATATATATATATATATATATATATATATATATATATATATATATATATATATATATATATATATATATATATATATATATATATATATATATATATATATATATATATATATATATATATATATATATATATATATATATATATATATATATATATATATATATATATATATATATATATATATATATATATATATATATATATATATATATATATATATATATATATATATATATATATTAAATTTGTCGTTACAAGAT
The DNA here is from genome assembly GCF_050003625.1 of Haematobia irritans. Taxonomy (NCBI): domain Eukaryota; kingdom Metazoa; phylum Arthropoda; class Insecta; order Diptera; family Muscidae; genus Haematobia; species Haematobia irritans. Next base: position 111,186,910 of record NC_134398.1, on the reverse strand, counting down.
CAGTACTCTTAATAGAAATAGATTTAAAGTAGTATGTATGTCTTTATTTGATTTTTTTAAAAGTTCAACTGGTTCAAATCATTTTATTTAATTATCGTGAAATAAATTTAAAACGAACAACGGGAGAATCCATTTTTAGGAGTGGATCAAAATGATTTTTAATGCTTTTGGAAAAAATCTATAAGTTATTTATTTATTTCGAAAACGTTTTGAAATTGTTTGTTTGTCTTAACACGACAAAAACTTTCGTATGAGATAGGGGTACAGGACATAAATACAGGTCGTATTTTGAATTAGAGCCATTCGCTAATATGAGTTTAACATTAACATTGATTTTCTAATTTTCTAATAATTAATCAAAAATTTAATGGCTTATTTCATTTAATGATTATTTCTTAAGATCAGCTTTTACTTTGACCCTTAAATGCACAAGAACACCGATTCCTCCGAGAAAAAAAACATATAACAACAAATTTGTCAAAAAAAAGAACATCTGTATATATTTTTTTTACAAAAATAGTTGTTGTATCTTAAAATATACAGTGCGCATTAAACTAAGTTTTTGTTTACAAATAAACAATTTGATTTGAGCAGAAAATAGGGATTAGATATATTTTTACACTACTCAGATTTTTTTTGTATCTCTGATAAATATTATTATCGAACAAAATTTGGTTTTCAGTTCTGGTTTCAGATTACACACACCCAGAAAAAAGCTCCTTCGAAACTAAAGGAAAAAATGTTTATCAATTTAGTTTAGCCATTTTATTTCCATTAAGTTAAATTTTTGTGTGAAATGATAAAATTTACTTGTTTCAGTAAAAAAATCCTAAACTGAAAGCAGTTAGGAATAGTTCATTAACTAGAATAAGGCATGGAATTTTACTAATACTGTTTTCTTCGCTGGGTATAAGAATTTACTACTGAAAAAGAAAATTTTATTCACTGATAACAAAGCATTCGTAAAAATAAACAAAAACCGAACTAAAGGCAAGATTCCTCTAATTTAGTAAAATTTCTTAGAAAACGATAACACTGAATTCTTTTATTATAGAAAGCTTATCATACATACGAATAACACTTGGCATAGAAAAATATTTTAGTTCATTCGTACCAAGAAGTATCAATCCTTTCAAAACATAAGGAAACACACTTCTTAGAATATAGGAAATTCCTATATTTTCCTATATTTCTTTTATTTACCTGTAATTGATACCTGTCATCGATATAATCGATATGCTTGCGCGTGGGTTGTTTTTTTTAGTTGGAATCGCGTTGTTATGGTATACGGAAAGATTGTTAAAAAAGAATATAGTAAAATAATATAATAAATAACAAATAAAATATTTTTATTTTAAATTAGTGAGAAAATTTTTCGTTTTTTTCAAAATTATTGAACATAAATAACAAACAATAAGTCTATCAATGTTCGTGATGGTGTATAAATAAAGAAAACAGCAACAGAATAACAACCCCTTCACTCGTCTTCATTTTGGTATCTACGATTATCAGGTAACATTCATATAGTGACGCTAACCTTTTGTGAAAAAAATGGTTTATGATTTTTTATATTTGTAGGTATTGAAATTGTAAAAGGAGGACAAAATCGTTACGCAGCATCTTATTAAAAGTGAAAGGAACAAGAAGAAGAAAAGCATTGCGTTTTACAGTTGGTAACTTTACATGGAAATTGGAAATAGTGGTATAATAAACTAATATTTCAAGGCAGGTCGATGCTGTTAATTCTTAATAAATATATTTCATATATTAATAAAACATGTCTTTTATTGAAGAAAAAATGCCTATATAAATAAAATAAACCTGTATTTAAAAACGAAGGTAAGCAGTTCTAATTTTGAAGTAAAAGGTTTACCACAAATATGTAAGATATGTCCAAATGAATGAAAAAAGTTCATTAAAATCAATCCTTATATGAATTCAATTCAGTTACATTTTTTCAATCTGTAATATAGTGGTACATAAATATAGGAAAATGCTAACTAATATATGGAATGTATTCTACCTAATTTCTACGAAAATCACACCGTTCAAACAAATAAAAATGTCTTTGGCGCTATACGAAGTTCAACTTTCTTCACAATGAGTTCATTTTAACTTAAAAAAGTGGTCACTTTTTTCTGGGTGCAGAAGTACTATATATTTTCCGTAAAACATATTTTTTAAAATTGCGTTATGATGTTAAAAACTTGATTTCGTCAATCAAAATTTTAAGACGTAAGAATTGTTTTCTGGTTGTATCTTAAAAGAAATAGTGATATTTAACTATAGATATGTATATAGTTAAGAGTTAAGAAAATTTGCTTTACTTCAAAAATGTATAGTACCAGAACACAAATTAAGCAATTAAATATCCACTTAATTAAAATTAAATTCCCACATGAGAAGTACACAAAATACGGTACTCTCTATGTACCCATACCATATTTACCATCACTGAAGACGACTTGTTATATCAAGCAGGTCCCGTGGCTTTGTTCTCCACATGATACAAGTCCATCATGTGTATGTGAGAGAGTGAGTGGTTAAATAAATAGTTTAACATTATAATGGGTACCACATTTGACTTGGGTTTCGATTGACGATGACTGGCGAAGCGTAAATAAAGTGAACGAGTAGTAGGTTACTCATATAACCTCGGAAGGGGGAAACAGATATAAAAATATTAGGTTGGGTATCCAATATGGGCAAACACTATTTTGTTTATGTCAGTATTTAAAATCAAATATTATGATTTTTTCTAGATGGGGCGGTTACTCAACGCATTGAAGACGCTTTGTTCTTAGATTTAGGCAATTCGACTTTCCATGGTGTAAATGTGCATATAAAAGAGAAATTGCACTTTTTCCTGCCTTTTCTGACTTTTATAAATCGGAAACTATTTTTCGATAACTTGAAATCGCTTTAATTTGTATTTTTTGTAATTTGAATTTGAAATTTTAAGTTGCGTTTAATATAATTATGAAGGACATAATGAGACAAATGGAAAAAGCGAATACAAAAAAATTAATGTGAATTCTAAATGGCAAAGTCAAGGCAAAATCTTTGGAACTGGGTAAGCTTTTTCACTTTACCTTATGTACATTATTAAACAAACACGGAAATAGAGTAATTTTACATATGGTATATTAGAAAATATTTCTCAAGATTTCGAAAGGATTTTAGATTTCTTTCTAAAAAAATTATACGCAAATTAAGCATAACGATTTACTAAATTCGTATTTCTCACAAAATAGTTCCTTATTTCTTTAAATTTGTAAATTTTACTACAAATGCTTCCATCATAAACTTCGTATGTCAAAAAATTTATTCTGGCAATTTCTTCCTTCAAACTACAAAATTTTCTTTAACAAGTGAAAAATTTTTTTTAAGTCTAATAAATTTTCTTGAATTTATTGAATAATATTTACTTATTTTTGTGATATCAGCGTGATGCCAGCGTTTGTAATATTGTTTAGTTGAAATTTTCTAAAAATATTCAAAATTTTCTAAAGTTAACCAAAAGTTTTCTTCCTGGTGGATTCACTGTTTTTTTTTCAGTGTAATGGCAGGTATACATTCTCCGATTGTTACTTGACCAGAGCATTGGTATGTCGTCGGCGGTACTTTTTGCTGAAAGATAATATCTTTCGAACCGCTCTAATATTTGTATGCAAGTTTGCGATAAATGTATGGTTGAGAATTTGCCTGTCATCCGGCTTCCCATTGCTTTTGTATTACAATTAACTCTCACCTCGAAAAGCTCTCTGGATATTCTCTCAAAAAATACGGAGTTGATTGAGCGCCATACCACTTAGCGGCGGCACCAACAATTTCAAAATAACGCTTAAGTGACGTTGTTACCAGTATGGCTAAATGTTGTGGTTTCCATACTCTGGGTCTGCAAAGATCTTTCGTTATTTCTTGTTGTCTTTTCCACTTTCAGCTCTCTGTTGTTCCTGTGTAACGATGGCCAGTCGTCATGCCTTTCTGGACGTCATCTTATGGAATGATGTAATCCATCGATACCCGTTTATCACAAATGTATTTATGTATGAGTATGTGTGTGTGCGAAAGGTGTTCCGTCAAGATTTCCTCATTGGATTGCAGGAGCGAGCTAAATTAAAATGAGAGACTTGAACGGTACAATAGTGATAACCAGATCGAGTTAACATTCTTACAATGTCGTATTCGCTTTTTTGACGAATATGTTTAAAAGTCAGCCTAGAAAAGTTCAATAATATAAATACGTGCATTCGAATAACTACCACGATTTTGTGGAATGACTGGTGCTTCTACACCCTCAAATAAGAGAAGAATTTTCTCCCAAAGAAGATTGTGCTCAATTTTTTTTTGTATATTCCCTCACATTTTTCTCACTTCCACTAGTTTTTTAGTTTTTAAGACCTTTTTCTGTAATACAAACATTTTAGACGAAATTATTATATTTTATAATTTTTTTTTAATTTTACCTTTTGCCGGACGGGGACTCGAACAGCGGACCACACAGTTTGTAAGCCAGCACACTAACCACTGGCCTACATAGCTGTTATGGTCATCAAGAGATAATTATCGTTATAAGTTATATTTATATAGCATAGCTTGCGGCGCCCACGAGCCGATGCAAACATAACATTGTTTAACAAGATAACATTGTTAAACATACATTTGTTGGCAGCGTGGAGCAGTGGTTGGTCGTCCGCCTTGCGTGACAGGGGACCTGGGTTCGATCCCTGCTTCGACCAACACCATTTTTTTATATTTTTTTATATATTTTTTAACATATATTCCAGATACGTTCGGAAGTTCCCGAAAAGGTGTTCAGCATTACATACTATTATATTAAATTTTTACTACGAAATTGTAAAGTGTGTTTTATAAAAGACTTAAAGTCAGAAAAGAAAAGTGCTTGATATAAACGAAATGGACTGAGTTCAAATCAAATATTATTTTTTTATTGCAACAATAAAAATTGTGTAACAAATAAAGGTTTTTGTATACAAGTTTAAAATTTTCGAAGAAATTCAAAAACTCTTACAAAAGAAGAACGTGAAGTCGAGTATATATAAATATTTTTCCATCGAATCCTAAGGTTAACGATAACCATTCAAAAGCACATTATATTTAAATTCTAAACAGTAATTTTAAAACAGCACATAAATTTATTTTGGTGTGAACAATTGTTTGCTAGCATGTAACACCATTAATTTAGAAATACAAATAAATATGAATTTTTATTAACGAATAATTTTGTACTTAATTTAATTCTTAAGGCCGGTATAAATTGGCATTATCACGTTAAAATGGCCATGTTTACCCGTTTACTTTTCTTTAATAATTTCTTTTAAAGAAAATAAACTTATTCAATTGTTGCTTTGGATCTTTCCCCACCATGTTATAATACAATTTACCGGAAAAAGTTGTAATGTTATTCTGGTTTTGCCGCTAAAATGAGAAATAATTTTAGCGGCAAAACTCGAACTCAATGCCCGCTTTTATTTTCGAAAAAATCCGTCAACTCGTCTTGGACTACTCATTAATAAAGAGGAACTAATCTTTGTTTTTATAGATCTTACTGTTTAATTTGTCACTGTTTCGCCCTGTTTTCATTTTACTTTCACAACTCTAAAAAGAGTGCACTGAAAAAATATTGTCGAGAGGCCAAAGAGTTCATGTCCTTAAAATAAGAATACAACTTTTGCTTAGCTTAGAAGACGCATTTCTCTAATATAAAGTTTTTTCCATGTTCAAAGGTCGATACTTTCAATGAAGTCGTGTTGTCGTTATAATTAAGTGATTTGACTTAAAAATGGGTATCATAACATGAAAGAACAAATTTTTGGACTAAGGTCAACATGACTTTAATAATTCAGAAAAATTCTTTAAAATTAATGAAATTGTCTTTAAATTTGTTGTATTTTTGCATCTTGACTACAAGGCAAAAATCATTAAAAAATAGGATATGTTTTTCAATACTTTAATTTAAAGACATTTTTTACTTGAAACATAGCATAATTTCTACTGGAAGTCTTGTTTTTAACGGACATTTTGTAGCATATGAAAAAAAAAGCTGAAAAAGCGAAAAATTGAAATGTGCTTCGTAGAGTCAAGTACACAAAACCCCATTTAAAAGAGAATTGTGTCTTAAAAGCATCCTTACTTGTATTCTCCGCTTCTTTGGTTCAGAATCAATACAAAAATTGTTAAAGTGGAGACACAATCTTTGGAACCGGACATGCTTTTTGTTCAGTGTATAGTGCCCTTTCGTTAGTTTTTATGAAGATCCCTTTAATTACCTTTGTTTGAATATTTTGACTTACTCGTCCTACGTTCCGATTTGTTTTGACGAAACAAAAAAATTGTGCCCGTAATGCGAAAATGATAAACAAAACTCATGTTTTTTTTCAAATATATTTTATCTTGGTTCCGAATGAATACTCATTTTAATATTTTACTTAAGCATATACAATTTTTGGGAAGTCTTATATCACAACATATATATGTTTACTCATAACATGTAAATTTATACTTGTTTATATTTTTCCTATATTTAATTAAATTTTCTTTGTGTATATATTTTTAATGCGCCAATTGGTTACTTTCATTATTTTACTTCCAGCATACACTTTGACTCTCTTTGTAAACACATATATGTTTATGGGCTATTTCTAAATTAATATATGTTTGAATCCAAGCATATTATATTTACAAACATTTTATGTCCCAAACATAATATGTTCTAACATATTAGCATATATGTCCCAAACATATTATGCTAGTTTATGAACATTATATGTTTGCACTCAAAAATATTGTGTTTAAAACTTTGAGTTCCAAACATATAATGTTTATACCCAAACATATGAAAAACAGTCTTTTTCGTCCGTGTATATATAGTTTTATCTGCTCAAAAATTAAAGTATATTTAAATATAGCTTTTTCAAAGAAACTTTGTTGCAAAAACCTCTCGTAATTATTTTTATATGCCATATCAGTTTGTAGTCGGAGGTTAATAATATTTATACAGATCTATTTGATCCCTAGGATGTTTGTCCAACAGCCCATCGACATGTTGCTCGCAACATAGTGGTGACAATTTGTATTCGATATTCATGAAATGCTTGGCGTGGCGGAGTTTTTCCATGTTCATACCGATATTTATTTACGAAATTACTTGTTTGTTCGAGTTTTGAAGTATTTAAATTAAAAATACTATTGAAATAAACTACTAATACGAGTACATTCTCCTCCAGTCGAACCATGATACAACTACTAAAGGTAATACATCACAGTCAGCTGTTCACAGCTGAGTACATCCAACTGTCAAAAACATGTCTTGTTACTATTGGTTTCATTTTACATTCCACAGGTTACTATTGTCAAAAATGTGTATGGTTACTATTGGTGACATAGGCAACTATTGGTTACATAGGTTACTATTAGTTACGTAGATTTTATTGGTTACATTTTACATGCCACAGGTTATTATTGTCAAAAACATGTCTGGTTACTACTGGTAACTAACTATTGGTAACTAACATTAAAATGTAAACAAAACAAATTGAAAATATTTAATATCTTTTGTATACTATGTTAACATTAAATTTGTAAACAAAACTGACATTTGGGTGTATTTGAATTTTGCTGTTTTTATAATACTGCAACTATCTGGGAATTATTTTACCATGAGTCGAACATTGCAAAGAGCAATGGAAAAAATGTCATAACATTACTAATTTGTAGTTTTGTTGAAATAAACATATAGTGATTTCGATTGGTAAAAATGTTTTTCACATTTCCCCCATAAATATAACATTTTTGTTCGATTGGAAAAATTTTTACACATTTACAAAATCTCTGGACTTAATATTTAAATATAACGTCAGCATTTTATGCAATTTTATCGGGAGATACGAGGGCAATTCGGAAACTTCTTAGCCTAGGACAAAAAGCGCGGTATAAACAGAAAAAAGTTAAGTGTTTTGGAAACTTCCATCTCTGTTATGAACACATGTTAAATTTTGTTTCGATCTGGCAACTCCTTCGTAAAGAAACAGGTGTTCCAAAAAGTCGCATCCGCGATTTTTATACCCTTCACCACTACTGTGGTACAGGGTATAATAAGTTTGTGCATTTGTATGTAACGCCAAGAAGGAAAAGTCTGAGACCCATCGTTTAGTATACCGATCGTCTTAGAATTAAATTCTGAGTCGATTTAACGATGTCCGTCTGTCTGTCTGTCTGTCTGTCTGTCTGTCTGTCTGTCTGTCCGTCTGTCTGTCTGTCTGTTGATGTATTTTTGTGTGCAAAGTATAGCTCGCAGTTTTAGTCCGATTGTCCTAAAATTTGGTATAGGGTCCTGTTTCGGCTCAAAGACGATCACTATTGATTTTGGAAAAAATCGGTTCAGATTTAGATATAGCTGCCATATATATTTTTCACCGATCTGGTCATAATTGGCGTGTATATCAACCGATCTTCCTCAAATTCCGTACATCCGAATATTTTATGAGTCTCGAAAAACTTGCAAAATATCAGCCAAATCGGTTCAGATTTAGATATAGCTCCCATATATAGCTTTCGCCCGATTTACACTCATTTGCCCACAGAGGCCAATTTTTTGCTCCGATTTAGTTGAAATTTTGCACAGGGAGTAGAACTAGCATTGTAGCTATGCGTGTCAAATTTGGTTGAAATCGGTTCAGATTTAGATATAGCTCCCATATATAGCTTTCGCCCGATTTACACTCAAATGACCACAGAGGCCAATTTTTTGCTCCGATTTAATTGAAATTTTGCACAGGGAGTATAATTAGCATTGTAGCTATGCGTGCCAAATTTGGTTGAAATCGGTTCAGATTTAGATATAGCTCCCATATATAGCTTTCGCCCGATTTACACTCATATGACCGTAGAGGCCAATTTTTAACTCCGATTTAGTTGAAATTTTACACTGGGAGTAGAATTAGCATTCTAGCTATGCGTGCCAAATTTGGATGAAATCGGTATAATATAGTCGGCCCCGTCCGACTTTAGACTTTCCTTACTTGTTTTTTACTAAAATTGTGTTCCACCCTAGTGCATTAGCCAACTTAAATTTTGAGTCTATAGATTTTGTAAAAGTCTATCAAATTCTGTCCAAATCGAGTGATATTTAAATGTTTGTATTTGGGACAAACCTTTATATATAGCACCCAACGCATTTGACGGATGTGATATGGTATCGAAAATTTAGATCTACAAAGTGGTGAAGGGTATAATATAGTCGGCCCCGTCCGACTTTAGACTTTCCTTACTTGTTTTACAATGGAAAAATTAGAAATGCGTGCTGTCATTAAATATTTACATAAAAAAGGTTTATCGGGACAAGAAATTCATAATGATATGGTGAATGTGTTAGGTGAAAGTGGTCCTTCATATACAACAGTAAAAAATTGGGTTGCTGAATTTAAACGTGGTCGTACAAACATTGAAGACGAACCACGTAGTGGATGTCCAAAAACAGCAACAACAACAGAAACTGTAGCCAAAGTGCATGATATGGTATTAAATGATCGATGAATAAAAGTGCGTGAAATTGCTAATATCATGGGCATCTCAAATGATCGAGTCCATTTAATTTTACATGAAGAACTACAGATGAAAAAGTTTTCTGCAAGATGGGTGCCGTATTTGTTAACAGTCGATCAAAAACGCATAAGAATGAACATTTCTCAAGCTTGTTTGGATCGTTTTAAGCGAAATAAAATGGATTTTAAGCGTCGTTTCATAACTGTGGATGAGACATGGATCCACCACTATACTCCAGAGACAACAGAACAATCCAAACAATGGGCTGGAGGAAGTGCCCCAAAGAAGGCAAAAACAATTCAATCGGCTGGTAAGGTTCTGGCAACTGGTTTTTGGGACTTCAAAGTAGAGGTGTGCACGTGAGTAATATTTTGCTCACGCTCACGCACATTCACGATGGAGAAATCTTATTCACGCACACTCACGCACGATATTTTTTGGTAAGACTCACGCTCACGAAAAGAAAATTTGTACTCACGCACGAAAATCTTTTAAATGTCGTGACTCACGAAAAATATCGTGACTCACGAAAAACCTCGTGACTCACGAATAATTTTATGAGTGATTTACCTTTAGAACCTGACTGAAAACATGACTATGGTTAAAATCGTTTGCGTTATAAAAATCTTACCACCTAGGATGTCACTAAAATTATAAATGAATTCAAATCGTAAGCATTTTATATTCGTCATCGGGATTATTTTCGTGAGCGTGTTTTTCCGAAATTCGTTACTCACGCACACTCACGAAGATATTATGTTCGTGACTCACGCTCACGCACGACATTTGGTTGGTTAATCACGCTCACGCCATTGCCGCCAGCGTGACTCTCGACTCACGCGTGAGTCCCGAACATTTTCGTGAGTCACGACAATTTCGTGTCACGTGCACACCTCTACTTCAAAGGTATTTTATTGATTGACTATCTACAAATAAATTCGGAGTACGGTTGCAACCTTTTGGATCAATTAAATGTACAAATTCGAGAAAAACGTCCTGACTTACAACACAAAAAAATAATTTTTCATCAAGACAACGCACCAGCGCACAAGAGTGTTTTAACAATGGCTAAAATCAACGAATTAAAGTACGAGTTGCTTGACCACCCACCTTATTCTCCTGATTTAGCTCCCAACGACTTTTACTTGTTCCCAAATCTAAAAAAATTCCTTGCTGACAATCGTTTTACCTCAAATGAAGTTGTAATTACAGTTGTAAACCACTATTTTGAAGACCTTGAGGAAAACTATCTTAATCAAGGGATAGAATTGATAGAAAAGCGTTGGACAAAGTGTATTGAAGTTTCAGGAAATTTTATTGAAAAATAAAATTATTTTTAAAAATCTAACTATTCTCTTTCATTGATAGGATAAGAAGTTTCCGAACCGCCCTCGTACATATGAATTTTCCAACTTAGCAGTGTCGATTTTACAAGATGATGGGCTAGATCTCGCCAAGGGTGTTTTGGACATGATTACACTAAAAAAGTAAATCCTATATTTCACTAAAGCCAATTTAACTTTACTTTAGTTCGTAGAATTATTATGTTTGGAGAATTTTTTCTTTATTCTAATAATTTTTTGCGTACGTTAGTTAAATGAACTAAAAAATGGTGGAAATTATACACAAATTAAGCATAAAGATTTACCAAATTCGTACTTCTCACAAAATAGTTCCCTATTTCTTTAAATTTGTAAATTTTACTACAAATGCGCCAACCTTAAACAACCTTAAAAACAATTTTTTTCCTTCTAACTACAAAATTTTCTTAAACAACAAGTGAAAAAATTAATTATAATTTTTCTTGAATTTATCGAAAAATATTTACTTAATTTTGTTATATCGCTTGATGTCAGCGTTTGTAATACTGTTTAGTTAAAATTTCTAAAAATAATCTAAATTTTCTAAATATTCAAGTTTTCTTCCTGGTGGGTTCACTGTTTTTTCAGTGTACAATATGAGTAGATCATCATTGAAATTGTGTGTAACATATACACACGTACCTCACATGTTCAGCTAGCACGCTTAGCTTTGGCATCTACTTGGAATTAGTCTATACGAAATCCATCAATTATTTTTTTTTATTTGTTTATGGAACGAAAATTGATTTATAAATTTACAGGCTAAATTGTTTGGAAATCGCAATCTTATCAGGAGGTAGGTACCCTAATTCGAATTGATTGACTATTGTGCGATCGGTCATTTGGGTATCCAAAATTAATCCCTATCCAAATAAATAAACAAGAAAAAGAACGTGTACTTTTTTCAATCTAATTGGTTGGCCCAAACAAAATATTGTTTGTATTGTTCAAACATATTATGTTTCACCTTAGGACATACACTGGTAACAAAAAATTTTAATGAAATTTTCGTTGTGTTGATATATTTTTAAGGCGCCAATTGGTTACTTCCATTATTTTACTCGCAGCATACTCTCCAAGTCTCTCTATCTAAACACATATATGTTTATGGGCTATTTCCAAATTAATATATGTTTGCATCTAAGCATATTATATTTACAAACATAATATGTTCTAACATATTAATATATATGTCCCAAACATGTTATGCCTGTTTTTACAGCCAAACATACACGCAGAGAAGGATCATTGTCACAATCATATTCGAAGAGCAAAATAATATGATAGGAGCTATTTTTGCGGCGACCATGTAACATTTTAACCTGCAACCATGTTGGATCAGTGAACATGGTTCTAAGAAAAATATAATTGTCCTCATCTAAAATGTTATTATATTGATAAAAAGAATTTTGTTTGAATGAAAAGACAATGGTCACGATTTAAAAATGTTATGGTATTCATTCAAAATGTTTTTCTTCTAGTTAAAAGAACACGGTCACAACCTAAAATGTTTTGATCTTTATGAAAAAACTTTTTTCATCGTCGAAAAAAGGACGCCACTTGAGAAAAGAAAACACAAAATTAACTTTATTTATTTGTTTTTATTTATTTATAAACCAATTCATTTTGTATTTGTTTGTATTTATAATGTCGTGCAAGCAAACATCACATATTTTTAAACACACTATTTTATTTCAATTTCAACAATAAGTAATCATTCCATATTTACATCGTGTGCCCATCAAATGTACAAATGCAGACATCACGTAACTGCAAATAAAAATAAATGATCCATATAGCAAAATGCAGAACAAAAAACAGGTATATTTTTCAATTACACTTTCCTTTTTTGTGTTCACATAAAACCACGTGCCACTTATGAATAAATAAATTAACACAAAACACAGTAAATCCGTATTCTCCGTCCATTCCAAGAAACAATCAACGACTGACGCGCAAAATGAAAATCGTGTGTACCTGCTCAATGTTTTTATAAAATTCTTTTCGCTGCAAAAAAGTTAAAAAATTAAATGGTCACGAAAAAAATGTAAATGGTCTTTATGGCCATGTAATGGTTCTAGACATATCTATACTTACCTATAAAAATACTTTTTTCCCTGTAAAAAAGTAAAAAAAATTTGAATGGTCAGGTACATGATTTTCCCGACCATTTAATAGTCTCAAATTCTATCATTTAAATGATAGAACATGTTTGCGGTATTTGATAACCATTCAAATGCTTATTGCCACCATACTTTTTCTCCGCTCGAAAACTATTTTTACAAAGACAAAATACATGGTTTTCGCGGCAATTACATGCTCTAGATAAGCATTAAATGGATGCGGCAACCATGTCCAAACATGGTTTTTCTGTGCGTGTATGAAAAACAGTCCTTTTCGTCCCTGTATATCCCTTTCCGACCGTGTACGCACAATTGTGCGGGTAAGTTTAAGTCTCTATAATTTCTTTAATATATGACGTACTGCGATAAGAGCGGCAAAAAAGTAATTGTGTATGCTCTCTCTTTGTCTAAGAATGTGAAGAACCGTTATAAATATTTGTTTTTCATATTAATTTTGTAGTTTCAGCAGTGTACTTTGCGCATTTGTAAAAATGAGTGGAAGAGGTAAGTTTGCAAATAAATTAAAATTATTTTAATTGTTGAATATTTCATCAAACAAGTGTTTTCAATAAGAAAACATATTAAATATTGTATGCAAACAGTAACTTCGTGATTATTTTGTGGTTTTTGATATTTTTACGTCCGGACTTTTACTGGAATTTAACGGACTGCAACAATTGTGCGTATCCTGAAAAAACAGGATACAGGATCAAAATGAACAAACTTATTAATTTAAAATGTTCTATGTACACATAAATAACAGAATTCAAAAATTTAGGAAAATCTATCACGTGGATCGGCTATAGGTCGGAAAGGGATATATGTCTGAGTAGTTTTAAATTTTCAATAACAAAATATTTTTTTCCAAAATTAATAAATGGCAATCATATTTATTTTGTAAATAGATGAATGCTATTGGTTGAATTGTTTGGTACAAGGCGAGGTTAGGTATAGTGACAGCCCGATATTTCAGTCCATTGTGATACCACGGTGGTGAACTTGTCTCTTATTACTGAGTGCTGCCTGATTCTAGGTTTAGCACAATGACAAGTGAGCTCCTTTTTATAGCAGAGTCCGAAGGGCACAGAAACACTGAAAAATGTCACCAGCCTTACTGAGGGTGGATAGTGCACCGCTGAAAAAAATGGAATCGATCCTGTGTATGTAAGCGGGCATGCTAACCATTGCACCATGGTCGCTCCCAAACAATGACATTTGATGCTGAATATTGCTCATCAAAAGCTTTATCCTATTTTGTAAAAATTCTTTGTTACTCCTATCGTCCATCATTGTCTTAGTTTTTGGTTGGTTCTTTCTTTTACGCATCCATGACATTTTTAAAGATTTTGAACCTTTCGACAAGTTTTCTTTGAAAAATGAACAAAACTTCATTTTTATCTAACCCTTAATGTAAGAATAAGGGTTTCCCTAAATAATTACGCGGAGAAAACTGTCTACTGGAAGGTATTAGATATCATTTAAAATATCGATATGTGTGTAACATCCATACCATAACTGAGTTGTCCGAATTGTCTGAGAGGTCCAAAATCCGATATAGGATTCATATTAATCAGCTTTCGTATTGAGCAGTTTCAAGCTAGGTGCACCAAATTATTTGATTTTTTTCATGTACCCTGTAATTGAAATAGAAATTTCCATCAATAGTCCATCCGTAATCTGTTTCCAATGGTCATTATGTAGGTTATATAAAATTCCTGTTGGAATTGTCAACGAGAGTTCTTGTCCACTTTAGATACATTAAGAATTCCCACGACGTAGTCTGGATGAGTGAGTGTGCAACCAAATGCATTTTCCATAACAAATTTGATGAAAGTAACTGACAATTGTCAAAGTTTGTGACGAAATATTTCATAGGAATTTTATGATATTTGGTATTTTTTTGGTAAATATATAAATGAAGCATTATGTGCTAGGGATACGAAAGACGACAAAAAAATTATTTTTGATTTGTTTCGTAATAGCTTAATTAATGCTTTATTTTTGTTAAAATCTATCAGTAGACAATATCGGTTTTGTGTACATATTTTTGTGTTTTCATATTACTATTTTAATTTCAACTTAAATCATATGTTGGCTAAAAACTATAGTTGTATACATAAAGGGTGATTTCTTTCAATTTTGCATATAAAAAACCTGAACACCCCTCATTTTGTGTGTGTAGAATGTTGCTCCTGTTGATTTTGGAATTCACTCTTCAGTTGTCAAAATCCCGTCCAAGGAAGAAGAACAGCGTATCAAAATTTTGCTCGCGCATCGCGAAAATCCGAGCTACTCGCACGCAAAGCTGGCAAAATCGCTAAAAGTTGCCAAATCAACCGTTACAAATGTAACTAAAGTGTTTGGGGAACGTTTGTCGACAGCCAGGAAGTCTGGATCGGGGGGAAATCAAAAACCGGAAGCCGCTGAGACGACAAAGATTGCCGGCAGTTTCAAGCGAAACCCTAACCTCTCCGAGATGCCGCAAATAAGCTGGGTGTATCGTCTACAACCGTGCATCGAGTCAAAAAACGAGCCGGACTATTGACTTACAAGAAGGTAGTGACTCAAATCGCGATGATAAACTAAATACGGCGGCCAAAGCGCGATCCCGGAGGCTGTACACGACGATGCTGACGAAGTTTGACTGCGTGGTAATGGACGACGAAACCTACGTCAAAGCCGACTACAAGCAGCTTCCGGGACAGGAGTTTTATACGGCAAAAGGAAGGGGAAAGGTAGCAGATATTTTCAAGCACATAAAACTGTCAAAGTTCGCAAAGAAATATCTGGTTTGGCAAGCCATCTGTACCTGTGGCTTGAAAAGCAGCATTTTCATAGCTTCCGGGACTGTCAACCAAGAAATTTACGTGAAAGAGTGTTTGAATAAACGTCTGCTGCCTTTCCTGAAGAAACACGGTTGTTCCGTACTGTTTTGGCCGGATTTGGCATCTTGCCATTACGGTAAAAAGGCCATGGAGTGGTACGCCGCCAACAACGTGCAGGTGGTTCCCAAGGACAAGAACCCTCCCAACACGCCAGAGCTCCGCCCAATTGAGAAATACTGGGCTATTGTCAAGCGAAACCTAAAGAAGACCAAAAAACTGCTAAGGACGAGCAGCAGTTCAAGGCAAACTGGCTTTCTGCGGTGAAGAAGGTGGACAAGGTGGCTGTACAAAATCTGATGGCAGGTGTCAAGCGTGAGGCCCGGCAATTCGGATTTGGAAAAGCGAAAGCCTAACTGAATATTTTTCCTGAATTTTATACTAATTGAACTTGAAAAAGAAATTTAATTTGATTTTTTAAATAAACGATTTCACCGATTTACACGCGTTTTCCCTTGACCAAATTTTGACCGTATCACCCGTTAAGTAGCTTAACCACACTCAAAAAAAGTGAACTCTCTATTTCACTAAAGCCAATCTAATTTTGTTTTAGTTCATGGAATTATTATATATGGAGAAAGTTTCGTTTACTCTAATATTTTTTTGCGTACGTTAGATAAATGAACTAAAAAACGGGAAAAATTATGCAAAAATGAAGTAGACAGTTTTACTAATTGGTACTTCTAACCAAATAGTTAATTATTTCTTTAAATTTGTAAATTTTACTACAAATTCGTCCATTATGAACTTCGTATGTCACTAAAGACATTCTTGCAATTTTGAACTCCAATTTTTTCAAGTGAAAAAAAAAAATAATTATGTCTACTAAATTTTCTTGAATTTGTCGAAATATATTTACTTATTTTTGTGATATCGGCGTGATGTCAGCGTATGTAATACTGTTTAGTTTAACTTGTCTAAAAATATTAAAATTTACAAAATGTTTTCTTCCTGGTGGGTTCACTGTTTTTTTCAGTGCAACAGAGGAAATATATGTTTCTCAAATTGATTAGGCCAAAATCCTTTAGATTGCAAGACATTTAGTTGGATGATCGTTTCGGATCTTCCACATTCCTCATCGGTAGGGCAAGGAATCTCATGCACTAAAAAATAGGAAATATGCGCATAAAACATGCATTTAAAATAAA
Organism: Haematobia irritans; assembly: GCF_050003625.1. Taxonomy (NCBI): domain Eukaryota; kingdom Metazoa; phylum Arthropoda; class Insecta; order Diptera; family Muscidae; genus Haematobia; species Haematobia irritans. The sequence continues at coordinate 111,169,829 of NC_134398.1, read as the reverse complement.
AAATATGCAAAAAAAAAACTGCAAATAAAAATATTTTTCAAATATTTTATTTTAAAAATAAATATTGCAAGTAATTTAACAAAAAGGCTGATACCAATTCATTTAATATAAATAGTTTTCTATGTTTACAAATAAAACAATTACATAAAAGAAAAACATTTACTTTCAGAAAAACTAATATAGCTTACAGGCTGCTGATTTATTGGAAATCTAGGCGCATCTACATATCAGAAGGAACATGCTGACGTGGTTATTATTATAAGGAAGATAATGATTTACATAGTTTATTTTTTCACCCTGTAGTTGTGATTGATAGTAATTGTATGTGTAAGTTATGTTAGAACAGAACACAAATGACAAGAACCAATGTTTATTTGTCTATTGAATAATTCAAAAAATAATAAAATATTAAAAATGTTTTATTACCTATTCTTTTTTCTCTTTCTTCTTATTTACGACAACTGAATAGTTTAGTTTTCTTTTGTAACAAACAGTATATGCTTAAACACCGACAGGTGATTTAGTTATCAGGCACCTTTAAACTATATTTTGTAAATTTATTTATAAAATATTTTGCAAATAAAATAAAAATAAAATAAATATGTTTTATAAGAAACACATATTTTCTTTTATTTCAAATAAAACTAAATACGATTTTGGGGTCGCAATATATAAATTTTTTGATTGAAATTTGTAGCCAATTTCAATTAATTATTTAATAGAATGAATCAAATAGTTGATTGATTTTTGTCGCGAAATTAATTAAAATTTTAATTGATTCAATGAAAACTGTGATTGAGTTTTATGTTAAAAATCAATCACGTTTTTGATTGATTCAATCACACAATTAATTGATTCCGTGACAAAAGTCAATTAAATTTTTAATTGAAAATCGTGCTGGTTTTCAATCAAAATGGGTGATTGATACTATCATTTTCGTGATTGAAGACATTTCAATTAAAAAAATGATTGAATCCGCGATTTTCGTGATTGAAATCAAAAAAAAAATTTTTTTGTGTGTAGTTTTACCAACTGAACCTTCTCGATTATTTTCTTTTGTTGAACCAACCAGATTGATCCAAAAACATTAACAGACTGCTTAAAGTTAACGTTTTCCAGGTCCGCCAGTAATCTAAAGCTATATGCCCCTAAAATTCGCTTACGGATTACACAAAATGCAGGACACACACACAAGAGGTGTTTAATTGATTCCTTTTCCTCCGCATCATGACAGCTCATACAGTAGTCATTATACTTCGCACCAATAGTTTTTGTAAAATCGCCTATCAGGCAGCGACCCGTTATAGCAGATATCAGGAGTGATATCTGACGTCTCGAGAACACTAGCATATCTAGTGTGCGGTTTAAGTTTAAATGGGGCCATATTTGCTTGGTGTCGTTAAACCCTTGCAATTCTCCCATCGAACATTGGACATCATAACAACCTTCTCACGCAGTAAGTGCTTGCAGGTAACCAGATGCACACCAACAGACTCTAGTTCTAATAATATGTAAGGTAGTTCCTAGCATTGCTAACTGATCTGCTTCGCAGTTCCCCGGTATGTTCCTATGGCCAGGCACCCATATTAGGTGAATATTGTACTGCTCAGCCATCTCATTGAGAGATTTGCGACAGTCGATGGCCGTTTTAGAGTTAAGGAACACAGAGTCCAAGGATTTTATTGCAGGTTGACTGCCTGAGTATATATTATTGCCAATATTTTTTGGAACATTACTTCTCAGCCAATTCACCACCTCTCTTATTGCCAATATTTCAGCCTGAAAAACATTACAGTGATAAGGTAATCTCGAATTTCCAGATCTTTAGAATATACTCTGAAACCCACTTGCCCATCCAATTTGGAGCAATCAGTGTAGAAATCTATATATCGTTTATTCCTCGGGTCTGTGTACACCACGCCTAACTATTGGGAATTAGAGTTTCAAACTTTTTGTCGAAAAGTGATTTCGCCAGAATGTAATCCACTACGGTAGGCACATCTGGCATTATTTTGAGGACCGAACTGCGACCGTAAATTTTTTCCGATCACAGCGATAGCTCGCACAACAGCACAGCCGTTATTGCAACTGACTGTTAGGCCACAATGTCTAAAGACAATAGATACAGCATGACATTAAAGGAATCTATTCCTGTCTTACTGAATGCGCCTGAGATACACAAGCACGCCATACGCTGAAATTTATCTAAACCTGTCGGTTGATGAAGTGCCGGCCACCAGTTCCCAATTTTTTCCTATTGCCTTTTTGGCACGAATACAAAGCTACCGTGGCTTTTCTCGCCCTTTCTTCAATATTAAGCCTAAAGTTCAGCTTCCTGTCCAAAATAACGCCAAGGTATTTTACACACTCACCAAATGGAATTTCAATACCCCCTAAGGATATGGGCTTAACCGTGGGAGTTTTGCGATCTTTGCAGTACATGACTAATTCTGTCTTTGCAGGATTTACTCCAAGACCATTCTCTTTCGCCCATTTCTCAGTCATCCGGAGGGCTCTCTGTATAACATCTCTGATTGTGGATGGGAATTTTCCCCTGACTGCTAGAGCCACATCGTCTGCGTATGCCACCAATTTTATCCTTTCTTTTTCTAGGGAAACCAGAAGGTTGTTTATAGCAACATTCCAAAGAAGAGGTGATAGAACTCCTCCTTGGGGAGTGCCTCTGTTCACACACCTTTGTATGTTTGCTTGTCCTAGTGTGGGCGAAATACGTCTCCTGATTAGCAGTTCGTCTAGCAGCCTAAGTATACCTGTATCAACATTCAGAGTTGCCAGTCCATTTAATATCGAGCTCGGATGGACGTTATTGAATGCCCCCTCGATGTCTAGAAACGCCACAATTGTGTATTCATTGACAGATAGTGAGCTTTCAATAAAGCTGACTAGTTCATGTAATGCGGTCTCAGTAGACCTGCCCTTCGAGTATGCATGCTGTCGTTTCGAGAGCAAACTTGAATCGACGCTAGTTCTAAGATAAATGTCTATCATCCTCTCCAGAGTCTTAAGTAGGAATGAGGATAAGCTGATTGGTCGGAAATCCTTCGCACTCGAGTGAGAGGCTTTTTCCGCTTTCGGTATGAAAACGACTTTTGTTTCCCTCCACTATCCTGGAATATATGGTAAGTTTATACATCCTTTATATATCACCAATCCAATCCAATAGTACCTCCAGCGTCTCCCCACTGGACGTTGTCCAATTGCTCCCCGATGTTTTAATGAAACCTGGAGCGGAATTAGTGGATGCTAGTACCTTCCGTAGTCTGGAAGCCTCGGACGTATTCTCGATACTGTTGCAGTAATCATTCCAAGAGCCTTAGGTTAAGTTGAACCTCTCGATTATTTTCTTCTGTTGAACCAACCAGATTGTTCCAAAAACATTAGCAGACTGCTTAAGAAATGGGCCTAACCGTGGGAGTTTTGCGATCTTTGCAGTACATGACTAGTTCTGTATTTGCTGGATTTACACCAAGACCATTATCTTCCAAGAGCCTTTCTCAGTTCTCGCTTGTATCCTCTCAGATTCGGTCGATTTTTCCTCTTGGCTTTCCTCTAGGACATGCAGTTTTCAGTGAGATGTTGAAGACCTTCGTAATACGCTCCACTGCGTGTTCGATATCTTGCACAATGCTCATATTTGTCTCTGGTATTTCCGGTATCATCATATCGAACGATTCCCTATTCCTATTCCAATCAGCTTTCCTAACATTTGGCGGAAATATGGTCTTTGAGGTACGAACAGCCAATCTGAAACTGATGTAGCGATGATCTGAGAAGCTATGTTCCCTCAAAACTTGCCACTCAGATATCTTATCATTCAGTTCCGGAGAGGCCAATGTGACGTCCAAAACCTCTTGTCTATTTTTGGTGCATCTCCCTTATTGCAAACTACCAGGTTGGTACGCAAAATAAAGTCTATTTTTTTATTTTTTTTATTTTTATTATGTATTTTAATAATCTGCACAACAAGAATTAATTCTTATAATTACAGTACAGGCATTAGCGACTCTCCCCTTGCATTAGTATCACTACTTCCCCAAATACTATGATGTGCATTTGCATCGCATTCCATAATGAGCTTTGTCTTTGTTTTCAGTGACACCTCAACTAAGGTTTTAACGGCACAGGGTGGCATCTCCCTATCATGTCCCATGTAAACCGAATATACCCAATATTTGCATTTGGATATCTCTAGACTGGCTACGACTGTGTCTGCATTGCTCAATGAAGGCAGCAGAAACAAGTTTAGTTCGTTTTTAGCAATTATACATGCTCGATTAATATCGTTACCGGTATTATGCAAAAGTTTGAAACCCGGAGTGCTTAATTTACAGATCTTGTTCTTATATATGTATGGTTCTTGAATAAGAACTATATCTATGTCTCCTTTCATCGGGAGAACTTTTAAGGCAGCACAAGCGGCCTTACAATGGTGAAGATTTATCTGGAGGAAGCGTAGAATCATCCAAATTTTCAAGTCCGGTCACATCAGCCGCTTCAATTGAGTCATCAAGGGCTTCCTCTTCACAAATCTCGGTGACTCTCGACACAATCCGCGATTCAGCTTTGAGCCTGTAGAAACTTCCCGCATACGATGTTCGTCAATGTCTGCAGTTTTTTATGTCTCCTTCGGCTTCGCAAGGAGATTTTTTCACCTCTGACTCTTCCGGAGTCTTGTCCGTTTCGGAATCCTTTGGCTGATCGCTTTTGTATACCTTCATATTGATATCATGAAAGCCATAACTTACACGTCCTTAGGTCTGGGTTAGATGTGGCAGCGACTCAATGTTCAATATAAACATCGCATGTCGTCTTGGTCCATTCACCTCATCCAAACGACCAACCTTCCAATCGGCGATTGTAAGATCTAGGTTACATTCCTTTAGTCTGTTTAGTATTGACTCAGGATCAGGAGGGTTTGCAGGTATCCATGAATGTGCTCTAGGTTTAGCCGGTATGTCTTTTTTATCGACTAACTCCAAAGCGGCTCCTTCCCAATCTTCACCAATTAGCTCCTTTATTAATGATAGCCATCACAAGGCTGTCTTTTGCAACTGATTCGAACGATCTGTGATCCCGTTTAGAGGATGACAGCTAATCCGGTGATTGTTCTCTTTTCCAGCTTCAAGAATTCCTTGAGCCCATTTTAAGGAATCGCTTTGCTAAGCCGGCAACGTGCTTGGGTGGACCGATCTTAATTTGTTTAGGATAAACAAAGCATTTCTGCGTTCCTTGAATTTCTTTCGTGATGGACTACCTCCTTATGATGTCGTTACCTTAGAAAAAGTTCGACTTGCCAAAGTGTCGCCACCTGTCGACACGTCTACAGGTCGACTAATTGGGCCTGTCTCTTGGTCACTGCCCAAATTTATATATACTTCAGTCGATACCCGTCCACTGGGCCCTGAAGTTAGCAATAAGATTGTCGGGTTGACAAAAAACCTAAATATGCAAAAAACATGCATTTGTTGTAAAATGTGTTAAAATATGCGCAAAAATATGCCAAACACGGACATTTTTAGCAAAATATGCAAAAATAAATGAATGTCGTTTAATAGTAGGGATGCCAGACGTGCTCTTTTAAAGAGCACATGTGCTCTTTTTTACAAAATGTGCTCTTAAAACAAGACAGGTCGAAAGAGCACGTAAAAGTGCTCTATTTTTAGTTAAGTGCGCTTTTTATGCATCACAGCAAATATTAATCCAACGCGATTCAATAAATGGTAAAAGTAAACTGAAAATACGTAAATGTCGCACAAAGAGATTTTCCTAGCCGTTATTTTCTAATTAAATAGTGTTTTACTTTATATATCAGAGTCGTAGAAGAGCACGCCGATGTTGCTTCTTCACTTTGTACTCTGTTCTAAATGTAAACAAACTTCTTCAGTAACATTTTTCACAAAAACATCAAAAAATTACTTACAAAGTATTGTAAGAAAATTAGCTTGAGATGAATGTGGGTTATTTTATGTTTATGTTATGGTATGGACCTTTTGGTATGTTTAAATGAATTATATTTCAATAAATTGGAATTAAATGTTTTTCTTTTATTTGAAAAGGTGTGCTCTATTTTTTCGTATGTGCTCTTTTTATAAGCTGAATGTACTCTTTTTGCCTCTTCAAAATCTGGCACAGTTTAATAGCAAATTTCACGATTCACAAAGATAACTTAACCGTGTCTGTTTTAGGATGACCAGAATGTGCCCTACAACAACTTGCAGGAACATTTTTTGCTACAACAATTTTTATTCCAAAAACACACTCGATTTAAATTTTTATAATTACTATTTTTGTTGTTAGTACATTGTTTGTAAGATGAAGAATACCAGAAGCTTGTTTTCTTTAAAAGAAGTTTCTTCCAATGAGCTTGTATGTGATTTACACAACTGGTCTGTAACTCGACAAGCTTGGTTATATGTTTTACTCGTGACTATAGCGATAAATCTGTGTGTTGGCATACAAAATGGATGGTCCGTGGTTCGGATATGCGTAAAATATAATATAATATAAAAAAAAAAAATATATATATATATATATATATATATATATATATATATATATATATATATATATATATATATATATATATATATATATATATATATATATATATATATATATATATATATATATATATATATATATATATATATATATATATATATATATATATATATATATATATATATATATATATATATATATATATATATATATATATATATATATATATATATATATATATATATATATATATATATATATATAGGTAAAATCAAAAATTCTTTGTGATATAGAAAAATATGTAGCTAGAACCAAATATATTATATGGAAAGTAAGAAAAATATTGGGAAAATGTAATTAGCCAGAAATTTAAATCTAAAAAAATATTCTATTCTCTTCAAAGTAAATTTTTTTTACGGAAAGTAAATTCCAATTAGACATCCCTATAAACACAATGTAATTAAATGTAGATATTGCGCGGGGATGGTCAACAAGGTATGGCGCAAATTGGAATCCGAGTTAAACCCGGCGGGACCACCATCAAAGACTGTTCCAGAGTGGAAGAAGGTATGAATAATATTAAATTAGTTTATTGAAAAGAACCTAACTCATGAACTATTTTCAGGTATGGTGCGATAAAAAAAATACGTGCGACACAAAATTTTAAATCATCACATGGAACTGGTGGAGGCCCAAATATGGAGCAAACGTTTTCAGCTACCGAAGAGGCCATATGTAATTTAATTAATATGAAAGAGTCTGTGGAAGGTGTGGCCAAGATGTATGGGCTAGGGTCTTCAAAGCAAAACCCTCAGAGCCTTCAATCTGAATTGAATGATTTTTTACTGCTAGATTGTGAGGTGCTTAAAACTAATGTGTGCAACTCGGATAATATAACTGAAAAGCCACCATTGAAAAAGATGAAAACAAGTATGCAAAAAGAAAATATACAGGGTTCGTCTCGCGACGTACTTGTGGAAGAAATCTCCATGAGTAGCAGCAAAATACAAAAAAATATGTCACTCGATTGACCGCCTTTGTGATTTAAAAAAAAGAATGTTGCGAGAACAAAAGCGCCATAATTTGGTGATGGAACAATTGAGACTGAGAGAAGTGGAAGACAAAATTGATAAAAACAGACGGCCTTTGGAAATAGAAGACTTGAAATATTCACATTAATTGTACCTAAATATAATTATTATAATTCATAGTTTTGTTATTTAGTTTTAAAACATGATTTGTTTGTTTTTGTTAACTTTTGAAGTAATGATAAGTTTATTTTAAATAAAATTAAAAAATTTCATTAATGTGAAAAATTTAAAGATTATTTCCAATGTTATTTCTAATATTTTGAGCAATGGACAAATACCGTGACGGAGCTACATGAACTACATCAATAGTTTCTATGATAGGGCCACAATCATTTTCCAGATCTTCAACAACATCATTGCATTTGAAATGAATGCATATGTTATGCAATGTACAACATACACTTGTTATTTTAGCGGCTTTTGCTGGTGCGTAGTGCAGCTCCCTAGCACCAAGAATGCACCTCTATCTATTTTTTAGTATGACATTCGTTTGTTCGAACACATTGCGGCACTTGGATTGAATTTCATTGAACTTAACTTCAATGTCATCTTGCAGTGGATATCTATGAGGCGTTAAAAGCCACGGTTGTAAGGAATATCCTGCGTCTCCTATTAAAAAAAGAAAAAGTTAGTTTATAAATTATTTTATCATTCAAAACCTTACCAAGGAGCCAATAAGTGCTGCCGCTTCTTAGATATTATTCTTCAAGGTAACTTCGTACTTCACTAAAGTTCCATATAAAAGAGTCATGACACGCACCTGGATGGGATGCATCCACATAACGAATCTTCATCTCGTGGTCACAGATCTGTACATATTTTGAAGATCCTCTCATATCTCCAAAAAAATAAAAGGTGTGGAATTACTTACCAGCATTACGTTTAAACTATAGTACTCCTTCCTGTTATAATATAGGTGTTTGTTCCTTGAAGGAGCAATAATGCGGACATGCGCCCCGTCAACACATGCTATTACGCTAGGAATTCCATGCTTGACGTAAAAAGCTAATGAAATTTTCTGTTTTTCTTCTTCCGTTTTGATAAAATTTATCCACTTTGGACATAGGTGTTCTTCAAATATATTTAAGACTTCTTTGAGAACTTTGCTTAGGCTACATTGAGCCACAGATACGTCTCGATCTTTTCCTATGCCCGTCTGGTAGCCACCTTCGGCAAAAAAGCGTAGAGCAGCACTTAGTTTTATTAGACTTGCGTTGAGGAGGAATATGGGCTGCTAACACGTCCAACAGGTATTTACCCTATAATATTTGTGAAACCTTCAAAAGGAAAGCAATAACTAAGTTACAAGCTCTTCATGTACAATTAACATATGTGGTTACAAAGTCTCAGGCAACTCAAGTGGATTGATGGCATCGCGAAGCTTTCTCCTTTCTATCCTTTGGACATTGTTACGTTGATGCTCCTCTTCCTCAGCTACTATCATAAACACTGCACTAAACATTTAGTTCACAATTTCTCCTTTAAATTAACTTTTACGTCAAATCAATACAATTTCAGTTTAAAAATTGTGTGTAAATATTTGCTAAAATAAAACAGCAGATTTCGAATACTCAAAATTATTTCTCCCTAGTTGTTCCCTTCCCTTACTATTTAGAATAGGAGGATTTTATTCCCGGGGAAAATCAATTCCCAGGGAACGCATTCCCCAGGGAATATTTAGAATTGGGGTAAAACTGTTTTCCTTGTCCAAAAGTCGACAAAAACTTTTTGTCAGTGAAGTCGTTTTGACCTTAGAGTTAAGTGACTCAACTTAAAAATGGGTATCTTTACATGAAAGACAATTTTGTTAGGCTAGGGTCAATTCTGAAAAATTCTTTAAATTAATGAAATAGTCTTTAAATTTGTGAAGTTTTTGTATCTGGCCACAAACCAAAAAAGCGTTCAAAAATAGAAGACTTTTTCCAACCTTTTTTTTTTAAATATGTATTTTACTCGATACATAGAATAATTTCTACTTGAAGTCTGAAGAGTCTGAATTTGGAAATTTAAATTGTCGTTAGGACGTTTTTAATAGCTCATGAAGAAAAAGCTGAAAAAACGATTAAATTGAAATTTGTGGAATCAATATCAAAATCATTAGTGTACAAAATCTTTGGAAAACTACAATTAAAAATATCGTATTTATAGGATCAAAACATTCCCAGCAAAAAAAAAATTTGGAAGTTCTTCTAAAGGCATGACTTTAAAAGTACTTCCGAAAATGTCCACCCAAAGATGTTCTTCATTTAACTAAACAGGAAGTTCTTTTAATTCAATAGTTTATAATTCAATTATTTCATATTTTTTTAACTTTTTTGTTTCAAACAGGTGAAAAACAGAGTAAGAATTAATAAAATGGTACAAATTGTTAAAAGTTTGTTGAAAAAAAAAAAATGCCAAATCAATTCTAGAAAAACTGAGAATTTTTGAAAAAATTTAAGGTTAAACGTTTCAGACAAGTCTTAGGATGCATTAAAAATCATAAAAAATTATAAAGAAATATTTATTTGGCAAAATATAAAAAAAAAATTGTAATTCACATCCAAAACGCTGACTTCAGACCACATCTTAAGAAGTGATGCAAATTCAGTGCAACGGCTGTTGAAATGGTAAACATCCGTCCTATGACAAGCCCATGTTAAATTCATCGCTTCTGCTCCTATTTTGCACCACTTTCGGATCCAAAAAGAACATTTTCATTACCTTTTTTGCTGGGTAAAACGATAAACGCGCGATAAAAACAAATCTGCTATTTATTAATGGAATGGAATTACATTTACGAAAATCGGACAACAATAGGTTTGTTTCGATACAAAAAAATTTAGCTTTTTTAAGCTATTTTTGTGAGCAAATCTAGCGGTTTTTGGTGAAACAATTCTGGCAACGCTGTTGAACACTAAAGTTTGCTCTGCGTGTCTTCCAGCAATATTAATCGTAGATCCCCGTAATTGTGCAGATATATAATGCAAATACGTTTGTTTTTGCGTTTGAAACATTCTATTCGTGGTTCAAAAAAATCAAATTTTGAATATTTCTTCTGAAATTTGTGAATCCTAATATAATATTAATGATATGGGCGAACAATTTACCGACAGTATTATTTAAAGATGCCCCTATGGCTAATTACCTCTTATCGAATTTAAGCCTAATTTTTCAACCGGTGGAAACATTCTCTTTGTTGTTTCCTCCTCCCTTTTATTATCGCTGTTTTGTGGCATACCTTAAATAAATGGCATTCTCAAGGTCGCTTATATTCACATTCTCTTGTGAAATGACAGAAGCTATCTGCTAGATAACCATGGAAGCCATCTAATTGAACATACCTATGAAGCCAAATATAAAATATCTCGATGCTATCCATGGTGGAAACCACAAATAAGGTGCGAAAGTAATTTACGTTGAAGAGGGCACATTTTCTCATCTCATCTGAATGGAAGTGAGATGTGAGGAGAGAATAAACGAAAAACCATCGCAAATTGGTAACATGAAATGGCATATCTTCTAAAGCCTCTAAAATAAATGTTGAAAATTTACGTTTGCATAAGAGATAGAAAAATCTAAAATAATAGTTTATTCGATTATATTATACCATGAAAGTACGAACGTGCTGGAGGAGCCAAGTACAACAGATCAATGGACATAGAGTAGATAGCGCTACTAGAATTAAGTCCCTAAGATTTTTAGTAAGCACCAACCTTCAAAAGGCGGACGGGACGGGTGCATTAAGTTAAAAGTTGCTGGATCAATAGTTCATTAAGTATATAATTCTGAGTAAAGTTATACTCTTTAATACATCCTATAATGGTCTAATGTCAAAGACCGTAGACTTCATTAAAATGTGAAGCTTTTAGCGAAAGAAATCTTAATTAAAAACGCAGAAGAAACTTTACAACATAAAACCAACTAGAATAAATTCCCTTTTGACTCAATTTTTTATTTTATCTGGTAAAGTTACAATCGTCACAATAATGACAATTTTTTTTTAAATTTTACGTATGGTATTGTATCCATACTTATTATAAAATTTCTTATATAAATGGAAATGTCCAGTCAGTTTTAAAATCGAATTAAAATTTTATTTTTCAAAAACGCTTAGACATTCGAAGTATTTATCTTTCGAAAAAGCGTTTCCTTTCGTTTGTTGGAAAATCGTACTTTTTTTAGTACATACCAGATTTTAAATTGTCATCTCTTCTATAAGAAATGAGCGTTGAATGAGACGAGTTTTGAGACATGTCATTTATTTCTTGTAAAAGATGAAGAGACATAGCTAGCCAAATAAAAATATTCACGTGAAGAAGTAGGTATAAAAACACAGATAAATGTTCAATAATACATATGTGTTGGAGAATTTGTTTGTATGTCACTACGAATATTTGTTTGTACGCAAAAGGTCGTTTGTGTCGTCAAAGAGACTGATTTAAATTCACGACGCATGAAGACGCACGTCCAAACATACGCAGCCAGAGATTCATTCTCATTAACGTCCGATTGTTGCTGCTGTTTCCAGCTTAGCAAAAAATTAAACTCACTATTGATGACCAAAGATAATAAAAGAGGAAGATGGGAGATTGGCTACTGAGCACATCAAACCATTTACCACATTAGTTTAATACTCGAACCAAACGCGTATACGACAAGTATTGACATAGCATTAAAATGCAAATAAAAAGAAATTAATAGCACGAAATAAATTTCCATAAAGTGGAAAATGTAATTTTTTTGTCGTTGCCTAAAATTTACCATTGTTTCATTAAGAAAATTACATTTTTCATTTAAAAAATAAAAACGAAAACCTCTAAAAGATTACAAACATGTATTAAACTAATCTGGTAAATGCAACATTTGGTATGACGCAAGTCAATCTCCCATCTTCCTCAAATCTATAATCTTTGTTGATGACGGTATTCTTAAACGTTAACTGCGGTAACAAAATCTTCAAAGACATCCATGTTAAATACAACACAAAATTATATCGCCCCATCGATAGAAGCAGAATTCGAAATCAATGGATATTTATAGCAGCTAGCACAACAGCTTATGGCGTCGTTGTAGTTTGTTGACAAGTTTCATTCGAACGCACACCAGAGCTTGGTTTGTTAGCACATCTCTTTGATTGGGTTTGTGGATTCCCCGAATCATGAATGAATCATCTGTCCAATAATAGTCAAACTGGCCTTGTCGCAGCAGTAATTCAAACGCGCTATCATTTCAACCTGCGGTACTACCACCCAAAGATTATAGATTTGAGGAAGATGGGAGATTGGCTTGCGTCATACCAAATGTTGCATTTACCAGATTAGTTTAATACATGTTTGTAATCTTTTAGAGGTTTTTCGTTTTTATTTTTTAAATGAAAAATGTAATTTTCTTAATGAAACAATGGTAAATTTTAGGCAACAACAAAAAAATTACATTTTCCACTTTATGGAAATTTATTTCGTGCTATTAATTTCTTTTTATTTGCATTTTAATGCTATGTCAATACTTGTTGTATACGCGTTTGGTTCGAGTATTAAACTAATGTGGTAAATGGTTTGATGTGCTCAGTAGCCAATCTCCCATCTTCCTCTTTTATTATCTTTGCTACCACCAACTACCAATGAAGATAGAGATAAACAAATTTAAGCTGATCATAACCATAACTCTAGGAAGATGAGAAATTGGCTACTGAGGAGATCAAACCATTTACGGTGTTAGTTTCATACTCGAACCAAACGCGTATACGACAAGTATTGACATAGCATTAAAATGCAAATAAAAGGAAATTAAGTGCACGAAATAAATTTCCATAAAGGGAAAAATGTAATTTTTTTGTTGTTGCCTAAAATTTAACATTGTTTCATTAAGAAAATTAAGTTTTTCATTAAAAAATAGAAACGAAAACCAAATAAAAAAATTACAAACATGTATGGAAATAACATGGTAAATACAACATAGCATATCTAGTGTGCGGTTTAAGTTTAAATGGGGCCATATTTGCTTGGTGGTTTTTCAACCCTTGCAATTCTCCCATCGAACATTTGCCGTCATAACCAAAGATAATAAAAGAGGAAGATGGGAGATTGGCTACTGAGCACATCAAACCATTTACCACATTAGTTTAATACTCGAACCAAACGCGTATACGACAAGTATTGACATAGCATTAAAATGCAAATAAAAGAAATTAATAGCACGAAATAAATTTCCATAAAGTGGAAAATGTAATTTTTTTTGTTGTTGCCTAAAATTTACCATTGTTTCATTAAGAAAATTACATTTTTCATTTAAAAAATAAAAACGAAAAACCTCTAAAAGATTACAAACATGTATTAAACTAATCTGGTAAATGCAACATTTGGTATGACGCAAGCCAATCTCCCATCTTCCTCAAATCTATAATCTTTGGTCATAACAGCATTCTCACGCAGTAAGAGCTTGCAGGTAGCCAGAGGCATACCAAAAGATTCTAGTTCCCCTGGAATATGTAAGGTAGTCCCTAGGTGAATATTGTGCTGCTCAGCCATCTCATTGAGAGATTTGCAGCAGTCGATGGCCGTTGTCGAGTTAAGGAACACAGAGTCCAAGGATTTTATTGCAGGTTGACTGTCTGAGTATATAGTATTGCCAATATTTTTTGGGACATTATTTCTCAGCCAATTCGCCACCTCTCTTATTGCTAATATTACAGCCTGAAAAACACTACAGTGATTCGCTATTCGAAGTTCCAGATCTTTAGAATATACTCTGAAACTCACTTGTCCATCCAATTTGGATGGTGTAATCCACTACGTTGGGCACATCTGGCATTCTTTTGAGGACCGAACTGTGGCCGTACCTTTTTCCTGTCCAAAATAACGCCAAGGTATTTGCACACTCACCAAAGGAAATTTCAATACCTCCTAAGGATATGGATTTAACCGTGGGAATTTTGCGGTCTTTGCAGTTCATTACTAGTTCTGTCTTTCAGGGTTTACCCCAAGGCCATTCTCTTTCGCCCATTTCTCAGTCATCCGGAGGGCTCTCTGTATAATATCTGATTATGGATGTAGTCCCCTGACTACTAGGGCCACAACATCTGCGTATGCCACCACTTTTATCCTTTCTTTTTCTAGGGAAACCAGCAGGTTGTTTATAGCAACATTCCAAAGAAGAGTTGATAGAACTCCTCTGTTCACATAGTTCACATACCTTTGTGCCTCTGTTCACATACCTTTGTATGTTTGCTTGTCCTAGTGTGGTTGAAACACGTCTCTTCATTAGAAGTACGTTTAACAGCCTAAGTCCATTTAATAAAGAGCTCGGATGGACGTTATTGAATGCCCTTTCGATATCTAGAAACGCCACGATTGTGTATTCATTGACAGATAGTGAGCTTTCAATAAAGCTGACTAGTTCATGCAATGCGGTCTCAGTAGACTTTCCCTTCGAGTATGCATGCTGTCGTTTCGAGAGCATACTTGACTCGACGCTAGTTCTAAGATAAATATCCATCATCCTCTTCAGAGTCTTAAGTAGGGATGAGGATAAGTTGATAGGTCGGAAATCCTTCGCACTCGAGTGAGAGGCTTTTCCCGCTTTCCATCCACTTTCATGGGAGCCACCGTGGTGCAATGGTTAGCATGCCCGCCTTGCATACACAAGGTCGTGGGTTCGATTCCTGCTACGACTGAACACCAAAAAGTTTTTCAGCGGTGGATTATCCCATCTCAGTAATGCTGGTGACATTTCTGACGGTTTCAAAGCTTCTCTAAGAGGTTTCACTGGAATGTGGAACGCCGTTCGGACTCGGCTATAAAAAGGAGGTCCCTTGTCATTGAGCTTAACATGGAATCGGGCAGCACTCAGTGATAAGAGAGAAGTTCACCACTGTGGTATCACAATGGACTGAATAGTCTAAGTGAGCCTGATACATCGGGCTGCCACATAACCTAACCTAACCTTCATGGAATATATGCTAAGTTGGTACATCCTGTTTATATCGCAAGGCGATAATTCTATCAGTCACTGCTTGTAACTCCGCCGGAGTAATTAGCAGACCTGATGATTTGAATGGTCCAAACCTATTTAACGTCCATTTTATTCTAGATTCCGATACAATTTCCTCTATAGGAAATGACCGCTGAGCCCCTGTGGCACCGCTAGAACATCGTTCGAACGTCTGATTTCCAGGAAAATGATGTCCAATAGTACTTCAGCGCACAGAGGGGTAAAATCGCAAAAAATGGCGATTAATTGAAAAATTAAATTTTTGTTTT
This sequence comes from Haematobia irritans, assembly GCF_050003625.1. Classification (NCBI taxonomy): domain Eukaryota; kingdom Metazoa; phylum Arthropoda; class Insecta; order Diptera; family Muscidae; genus Haematobia; species Haematobia irritans. The sequence goes on along the minus strand of NC_134398.1, from coordinate 111,153,976 downwards.
TTGAAAAATACTTAGGATCCGATTAAAGTATATAAAATTCTACATCACTACTGAAAATTTCAATGTCATATGTTGTTTACTTGTCGAGCTGTATTATGTTAAAGTTAAGCAATTTTTGAGCTATTCGCGCAAAGTAGTGTTTTTTTGAAATTCAGTATAATTCGGAGCTTAATATATAGTATTTCGCAAGCCCAAAGTAATATTTTCACTATGGAATCTTCAACCTCAGGTATTTTAGCGTTGTTCTACAAAAATTGTGTAAACGAAAAATGTGTATAAATATTTTGAAAAAAAATATTTTAAAATGTGTCTAAATTTTGGCGCGTTTTCGCGCGAAATTGTTTTATTAAATTAACTGTGAAAATAGTCACTCAAGCAAAAAACACCAGTTCTTGCCTTTTCTTAGCTGTTTCTTCGTTTTCTTTGTTATAACTGTTGTTTTTAAATATCGTTAGCAACTGTGTGTTACAATGATAAGGGTTTTTGTTATTGTGCGTTATGTGTTGTGTATTGAAATGCGAAAACGTCAGACGTGTTGGAAAAGATGTAAAACTTGTAATTGGGTTCCTGGGTTGCCCGAAACAAAGATTTTAAAAATTACAGAGAACATTTTTCTCTCAAATGTAGTCGAGAGGATTGCCATCGAGACATCTTAATTAGGTTCCTACTTTGTTAAGATCCAATCCTATCTGGTAAATCAAAATTACTAAAAAAGAAAAATTCCACTAACTTCCAAAATCAGTGGTAGATCTACTTGTTTCGCCTTCAGTTTTAACGAACGTGGCACCAGAAGGCACAAATCATGAAGCAGATGTGGTTAGGTTAGGTTAGGCTAAAGTGGCAACCCGATTAAGATTCAGGCTCACTTAGACTATTCAGTCCATTGTGATACCACATTAACTAAAAGTACCTATTACATATGGGCATTTCTAGTTTTAGTTTTAACCGCAGAATCTTCTCGATTATTTTCTTCTTTTGAACCAACCAGATTGTTCTAAAAACATTAGCAGACTGCTTAAGTTAACGTTTTCCAGATCCGCCAGTAATCTGAAGCTATATGCCCCTAAAATTTGCTTACGCCTTACACAAAATGCAGGACACTCACCAAGAGGTGTTTTATTGATTCCTTTTCCTCCGCATCATGACAGTCATTATACTTCGCACCAATAGTTTTTGCAAAATCGCCTATAAGGCAGCGACCCGTTATAGCAGATATCAGGAGTGATATCTGGCGTCTCGAGAACACTCGCATATCTAGTGTGCGGTTTAAGTTTAAATGGGGCCATATTTGATTGGTGTCGTTCCAAACCTTGCAATTCTCCCATCGAACATTTGCCATCATGACAGCCTTCTCACGCAGTAAGAGCTTGCAGGTAGCCAGAGGCATACCAACAGACTCTAGTTCCCCTGGAATATGTTAGGTAGTTCCTACCCTTGCTAGCTCATCTGCTTCGCAGTTCCCCGGTATGTTCCTATGGCCAGGCACCCATATTAGGTGAATATTGTGCTGCTCAGCCATCTCATTGAGAGATTTGCGGCAGTCGATGGCCGTTTTCGAGTTGAGGAACACAGAGTCCAAGGATTTTATTGCATATTGACTGTCTGAGTATATATTAATGTCAATATTGCTTGGAGCATTATTTCTCAGCCAATTCACCACTTCTCTTATTGGTAATATTTCAGCCTGAAAAACACTACAGTGATCAGGTAATCTTTTCGCTATTCGAAGTTCCAGATCTTTAGAATATACTCCAAACCCACTTGTCCATCCAATTTGGAGCCATCAGTGTAGAAATATATATATATCTTTTATTCCCCGGGGTCCGTGTACACCACGCCTCACTGTTGGGAATTAGAGTCTCAAACTTTTTGTCGAAAAGTGGTCTCGCCAAAGTGTAATCCACTACGATAGGCACATCTGGCATTATTTTGAGGACCGAACTGTGACCGTAACTTTTTTCCGACCACAGCGATAGCTCGCGCAACCGCACAGCCGTTGTTGCAGCTGACTGTTTGGCCAAAATGTCTAAAGGCAATAGATGCAGTATGACATTAAGGGAATCTGTTCCTGTCTTGATGAATGCACCTGAGATACACAAGCACGCCATACGCTGAACTTTATCTAAACTTGTCGGCTGGTGAAGTGCCGGCCACCAGACTACAATACCATATAGCATTAGAGGCCGTGTATAGCCAATGCACAATCTTTGGTTTTAGTCCCCACTTTTTCCCTATTGCCTTTTTGCACGAGTATAAAGCTACCGTTGCTTTCCTCACCCTTTCTTCAATATTAAGCTTAAAGTTCAGCTCCCTGTCCAAAATAACGCCAAGGTATTTTGCACACTCACTAAAGGGAATTTCAATACCCCCTAAGGAAATGGGCCTAACCGATCTTTGCAGTACATGACTAGTTCTGTCTTTGCAGGATTTACCCCAAGACCATTATCTTTCGCCCATTTCGCAGTCATCCGGAGGGCTCTCTGTATAATATCTCTAACTGTTGATGGGAATTTTCCCCCGATTGCTAGCGCCACATCATCTGCGTATGCCAGGTCAGAAATGTATGTCTTATAATATAAAACGATATATATATATATATATATATATATATATATATATATATATATATATATATATATATATATATATATATATATATATATATATATATATATATATATATATATATATATATATATATATATATATATATATATATATATATATATATATATATATATATATATATATATATATATATTGTCTTAATATCTGCTTTGGGTCCCGAATTTAGTTACACATATGATACAACAATACGTTATTATAATACAAATAAATTATTTACTATGTGAAAATTGTATTAATTTTTTCCAAAAAAAAAACAAAAAAATTCGACTGAGTCAGAACATTTTTTAAAAGGGGGCGTGGCACCGCCCTATTCCACCTTGGATGTAATTTCAACATATGTACCAAATACGACCAACATATATACCAAATCTCATATTCCACTGTGCAGCGTCTCTACACTGGACGTTGTCCAGTTGCCCTCCGATGTTTTAATGAAATCTGGAGCGGAGTTCGTGGATGCTAGTACCTTCCGTAGTCTGGAAGCCTCGGACGTATTCTCAATACTGCTACAGTAATCATTCCAAAAGTTATGCTGAGCCTTTCTCAGATCACGGTTGTATTCTCTCATTTTTCTTGTAAGCGTCCCAATCCTCAGGAGCTCTGATGGACTTTGCTTTGTTAAAGAGCTTCCTGCAGGATTTCCTCATATTACTTAACTCCGTAGACCACCATGGTGGTCGATTTCCCCCCTTGGCTTCCCACTAGGGCATGCAGCTTTCAGTGAAATGTTGAAGGCCTTAGTAATCCTCTCCACTGCGTGTTCAATATCTTGCACAGTACTCATATTTGTCTCTGGTATTTCCGGTATCATCATATTGAACGATTCCCTATACCTATTCAAATCAGCTTTCCTAACATTTGGCGGAAATATTGTCTTGGTGGTATGAACATCAAATTTGAAACTGATGTAACGATGATCTGAGAAGCTATGTTCTCTTAAAACCTGCCAATCAGATATCATTTCATTCAGTTCTTGCGAGGCCAAGGCGACGTCCAAAACCTCTTGCCTGTTTTTAGTGACAAAGGTTGGGGAATCTCCCTTATTGCAAACTACCAAATTAGTACGCAAAATAAACTCTAGGAGTGACTCTCCTCTTGTATTAATGTTACCACTTCCTCATATACTACGATGTGCATTGGCGTCGCATCCCATAATGAGTTTTGTCTTTGTTTTCAATGACTCCTCAACTAAGGTGTAACCGGCACATGTAGGCATCTCCCTATCATGTCCCATGTAAAATGCAAATAGAGCAGGTGACAGACCATCTTGCTCTTAACAAAGGGGAATTTTGTTTATCTAAAATTTCGTTCCGAAGCAAAAGTATCCGTTAGTAGTGCAGCTAAAATTGGTCGTGGGGCTTTACAAATAAAGCATGAAAATGAAGAATAGTATTTTTTTCTTTGTATACTTTTTATATACACATACACTGCGGTGCAAAATTATAGCCGCATGTCCTTTTTTGCAATATTTGACATTAGTATGTACTTTTGAAAAAAAAACTTTTATTTATTTCAAAGAGGCTTAAAAACTAATAAGAGTGCAACAAAGATTATTTTGGTTTTGCCTTTGAAGTACCGTTACACCAATAAAATAATTTTTGGGCTGGTGCATAGTTATAGCCTCAGTGTTAAAAACATATGTAGCTGCATGGTGAATGGTACATCAGGTATGTATTTTTTCACTTTTTGAAGCTTTATAATAACACAATCAAGTTCTTTGAAAGCATTTAAGTTGCTATTTCGAAACGCAGAGTGGTACATAGTTAACAGTAATTGAAATTGAAAATGTTGTTGCTTTTCGGGAAGAAGGTTTGAGTTTCCGAGAAATTGGTCGAAGAACAAATCGATCTGATAAAGTAATTCGGAATTTTATAAAAAGCTTTTCTGGTTACTGTAAAAAGAAAAAAAAAGCAGAAAGAAAAATCAAGCTCACATCCTGAGATAAACGAACAATAATAAATTGCGCCATCAACACTACAAAAACTGCTAACCAAATAGCTCATAGCTGGGTGAGTGGCTCATATTTGAATGATTTCACATCATTCAATTGCTTATAACTTTGTCGGTCGTTTTATTACTTAGAGTATCGTCTATACGACCATGAAGAGAAAAAAAAATTAATGGTTTATACTTTTCTGTCGGAAAAAGTTCATTTTTGAAAATTTGGATTTTTCGCATTGGTATTTTTGAACCACTTAACTTATCACAGATCCAATTACAAACGATTAACATATTTGTCATATTATTACCTTTCATTTAATTTCTAACCCGATATATATTGAGTTTAATGAAAAAGAGCGAAACTTTAAAAATAACGGGATATCTCAAAAACGGTTCCATAAAAACTTTTTTTTCGAATTCAGCAGCTCAAAATACATAAGAAAAGTTGATTTTCATCAAGTGTACATTTTGAGTGTCTGATGAAACAAATTTTAACCTAGATGGTCCGGGAGCCACCGTGGGGCTTGCATACACAAAGTCGTGGGTTCGATTCTTGCTTCGACCGAACACCAAAAAGTTTTTCAGCGGTGGATTACCTAACCTAATCTAGATGATCCGGATGGATACAATTTGTACTGGCGAGATTTACGCAAAGAACCTCACTATTTTTCCAAAAGAAATTTCGGTTTGGGGAGCATTTTGTGCCGATGGTACGCTGCTTGCCTTTCCAAGCACCAGAATGAATTCAACACAGTGTTGCCATAAGTAAACGTAATTCCCTACATATAGGTTTTTCTACACCCTCAAAAAAAAATCGCTTCTGTAACATATACTCCCAAACACATTTTGCTTCAAGCATATACATTTTTGGGTATTGCCCAAACATTTATATATTTGATTTCTTCCAATATATAATATGTTTGAAAGCATATTGGTCTAAACAATATAATATGTTTGGGTGGTCTAAGTTCCAAACATTATGTATTTTTCCATCCAAATTCAATAATGTTGTCTTCCAAAAAACTATATGTTATTATGTGAACATATAATATGTTTGGAAACATTTTGAACCCAAAAATATTATATGCTTAGAAGAATTTTCTCCCAAAGAAGATTGTGCTCAATTTTTTTTCTGCCTAATTGTATATTCCCTAACATTTTTCTCACTTCCATTAGTTTTTTAGTTCTTAGCACCTTTTTCTGTAATACAAACATTGTAGAAGAAATTATTAAATTTTATATATTTTTTTTAATTTTACCTTTTGCCAGACGGGTATTTTGTAAGCCAGCACACTACCAGTTTGTAAGCCAGCACACTAACCACTGGGCTATGTAGCTTTTATGGCCATCAAGAGATAATTATCGTTATAAGTCATATTTACATAGCATAGCTTGCGGCGCCCACGAGCCGATGAAAACATAACATTGTTTAACAACATAACATTGTTAAACATACATTTGTTGGCGACGTGGAGCAGTGGTTGGTACGTCCGCCTTGCATGCCAAGGGTCCTGGGTTCGATCCCTGCTTCGACCGACACCATTTTTTTATTTTTACATATATTTTTTTACGTATATTCCAAATACGTTCGGAATATCCCGAAAAGGTGTTCAACATTACATACTACTATATTAACTTTTTACTACAAAACTGTAAAGTGTGTCTTATAAAAGATTTAAATTCAGAAAAGAACAGTGCTTGATATATACGAAATGGACTGATTTCAAATCATATATTATTTTTTATTGCAAAAATAAAAAATTTGTAACAAAAAAGGGTTTTGTACACAAGTTCGAAATTTTCGAAGAAATTCAAAAAACTCTTACAAAGGAAGAATGTGAAGTCGAGTAATATATAAATATTTTTCCATCGAATCCTAAAGTTAACGATAACCATTCAAAAGCACATTATATTTAAATTCGAAACAATAATTTTACAACCAATACATAAATTTATTTAGGTGTGACAATTGTTTGCTTTCTTTAATAATTAATTCTAAAGAAAATAAACTTATTCAATTGTTGCTTTGGATCATTCCCCACCAAGTTATAGTACAATTTGCCTAAAAAAGTTATAATGTTATTCTGGTTTTACTGATGACAGTTTTGCCGTTAAAATGAGAAATAATTTTAGTGGCAAAACTCAAACTCAATGTCCGCTTTTATTTTCGAAAGTATCCGTCAACTCCTCTTGGACTACTTATTAATACAGAGAAACTAAACTTTGTTTTTATAGATCTTACTGTTTAATTTTTCACTGTTTCCCAATGTTTTCATTTTACTGTAACAACTCTAAAAAGAGTACACTGAAAAAAATATTGTCGTGTGGCCAAAGATTTCATGTCCTTAAAATACGAATACAAATTTTGCTTAGCTTAGATGACGCATTTCTCTAATATAAAGTTTTTTCCATGTTCAAAAGTCGATAAACTTTTCAATGTTGTCCTTATAATTAAGTGATTTGACTTGAAAATGGGTATCATAACATGAAAGAAAAAATTTTGAACTAAGGTCAACTTGACTTTAATAATTCAGAAAAAATCTTTAAAACTAATGAAATTGTCTTTAAATTTGTTGCATTTTTGCACCTTGACTACAATGCAAAAATCGTTAAAAAAAGTTTTTCAACACTTTATTTTAAAGACGTTTTTACTTGAAACATAGCACAATTTCAACTGTCTTGTTTTTAACGGACTTTTTATAGCATATGAAAAAATCTGAAAAAGCGAAAAAATAAAATTTGCTTCATGGAGTCAAATACACAAAACCCACATTTAGAAGAGAATTGTGTCTTAAAAGTATCCTTACTTGAATTCTCGGTTTCATTGGCTCGGAATTAATACCAACATTTTTAAAAGAGAGACACAATCTTTGGAACCGGACATGCTATGTTTCAGTGTACAGTGCCCTTTCGTTAGAAAGGGCACTGTATGAAGATCCCTTTAATTACCTTTGTTTGAATATTTTGACTTACTCGGCCTACACTCAAAAAAAAGTGAACTCTCTATTTCACTAAAGCCAATTTAACTTTATTTTAGTTCATAGAAATATTATGTTTGGAGAAAGTTTTCTTTACTCTAATACTTTTTTGTGTACGTTAACTAAGCCCGAGGAAAAAAATATACTCAAATGAAGCATAAAGATTAACTAAATTCGTGTCTTCCACAAAATAGTTCAGAATTTCTTTAAATTTGTAAATTTTACCAAAAATGCGTCCATCGTGCACTTCGTATGTCACTAAAGACATTCTTAGGGAGCCACCGTGGTGCAATGGTTAGCATGCCCGCCTTGCATACACAAGGTCGTGGGTTCGATTCCTGCTACGACCGAACACCAAAAAGTTTTTCGGCGGTGGATTATCCCACCTCAGTAATGCTGGTGACATTTCTGAGGGTTTCAAAGCTTCTCTAAGTGGTTTCACTGGAATGTGGAACGCCGTTCGGACTCGGCTATAAAAAGGAGGTCCCTTGTCATTGAGCTTAACATGGAATCGGGCAGCACTCAGTGATAAGAGAGAAGTTCACCACTGTGGTATCACAATGGACTGAATAGTCTAAGTGAGCCTGATACATCGGGCTGCCACATAACCTAACCTAACCTAACCTAAAGACATTCTTGAAATTTTGAACTCCAAGTTTTTTCTTCAAACTACAACATTTTCTTTAACAAGTGAAAAAACTTAGTTATGTCTAATAAATTTTCTTTTATTTGTCGAAAAATATTTACTTATTTTTATGACATCGGCGTGATGCCAACGTTTGTAATACTGTTTAGTTACAATTTTCTACAAATATTCAAAATTTTCTAAAATTAACCGAAAGTGTTCTTCCTGGTGGGAAGAAAACCCGTAATGCGAAAATGATAAACAAAACTCATGCTTTTTTTTAAATGTCTTTCTCTTGGTTCCGAATGAATTTTCTCTCCGAATACTCATTTTAATCTTTTTACTTAAGCATATACAATTTTTGGCGGTCTTATATCACAACATATATATGTTTACTCCAAATTTGTAAATTTATACTTGTTTATATTCACACATAGTATTTTTCCAATTTTTATAGTCTATTTCTAAATTAATATATGTTTGCATCCAAGCATATTATATTTACAAACATTTATATTTACAAATATTTAGCGTCTTGTATGGACGTAGAGGCACAATGTAGGGTATATTTCACCCAACACAATTTCTAATAATTTTTACATTTTGGTGGCTCTAGGAGACGAAATTAGAAGCAACCAAGGCTTCATTTAACAATGTGTGGTAACCACGGTTACCACTCGGGCCAAAAAAAATCTACCACAATTTGAAAAAATCTTACCACAAATCTGCAATCAAATATTTCTATAGAAAATTTTGTCTAAATTTTATTCCTGTAGAAAATTTTGTGAAAGCTTTATACCTAACATATAGAAAATTTTTCAAAATTTTATTTCTATAGAAAGTTTTGTCAAAATTTTATTTCTATGGAATTTTTTCTCAAAATTTTATTCCTATAGAAAATTTTGTCAAAATGTTATTTCTATAGAAAATTTTGTCAAAATGTTATTTCTATAGAAAATTTGGTCAAAATTTTATTTCTATAGAAATTTTTGTCAAAAATTTATTTCTATAGAAAATTTTGTCAAAATTTTATTTCTATAGAAGATTTTGTCAAAATGTTATTTCTTTAGAATTTTTTTTTCAAGATTTTATTTCTATATATAATATGTCAAAATTTTATTTCTATAGAATTTTTTCTCAAAATTTTCTTGGTTTAGATTTTTTCTCAAAATTGTATTGCTATAGATTTTTTGTATCAAAGTTTATATAGGGCTTTGCCCAAAAAAAATTGACAAACATTCTTTTCCTCTTTTGGTTAAGTTACTCTTGTAGTTTAGTCAACACAATGGTTTTAAAGCAGAGATCAAAACAACAAATATGGATGAAGTACAAACCAACAATAAAAAACAAAACACGAATGAAGTAAGAGGAAGCACGCTCAAAATAAACCCAGCCAACTGCACTCAAATCGATGATTTGATGGTGACAAAGGAAAAGAGAGATGTTTGTATGAATTTATTTCGGCATAAGCCGGCTATCATATAGTTGATAGTTTTGCTGCAAGTAGAGGATGCTGATGAGGAATGTGGTAATTCCGAAACGTGCGTCCATCCAACCATCTAGCAGTCTATAGGGCTTTGCCCAAATAAATTTGACAAACATTCTTTTCCTCTTGTTGGTTAAGCTACTCTTGTAGTTTAGTCAACACAATGATTTTAAAGCTGAGATCAAAACAACAAATATGATTGAAGTACAAACCAACAATAAAAACAAAACAGGATTTTTTTATAGAAACTCTTTCCAAAATTTTATTTTATAGATATTTATTTTATTTTATTTATTTTACGTAATGTACGTTGCATTTTCATATGTTTTAAGATAATAAAGCACACAGAACCATTTTTTATAAATTTTGTTTAAATTTAACGAAAAATATTCTAGGGGAAATTGTATGTTAGGGAATTTTTTTGAGAATGTAGTGGAAAGTGGGGAACATTTTTTGTCCTTGTAGGGTAAACCCAAAATTTTCCCTGGCCACACTGATTCAACAAGACAGTCAATCATATACCGGCGTCGAGTACACATCACATAACCCTGACATTCTATTTTTATACCCACCACCATAGAATGGTGACGGGGGTATAATAAGTTTGTCATTCCGTTTGTAACACATCGAAATATCGATTTCCGACTATATAAAGTATATATATTCTTGATCAGGGAGAAATTCTAAGACGATATAACGATGTCCGTCTGTCTGTCTGTCTGTCTGTTGTAATCACGCTACAGTCTTCAATAATGAAGCAATCGTGCTGAATTTTTGCACAAACTCGTCTTTTGTCTGCAGGCAGGTCAAGTTCGAAGATGGGCTATATCGGTCCAGGTTTTGATATAGTCCCCATATAAACCGACCTCCCGATTTGGGATCTTGGGCTTATAGAAACCGTAGTTTTTATTCAATTTGCCTGAAATTTGAAATCTAGAGGTATTTTATGACCATAAAGAGGTGTGCCAAAAATGGTGAGTATCGGTCCATGTTTTGGTATAGCCCCCATATAGACCGATCTCCCGATTTTACTTCTTGAGCTTGTAGAAACCGCAGTTTTTATTCAATTTACCTGAAATTGGAAACCTAGAGGTATTGTAGGACCACAAATACGTGTGCCAAAAATTGTGAGTATCGGTCCATATTTTGGTATGCCCCCATATAGACCGATCTCCCGATTTGGGGTCTTGGGCTTATAGAAACCGCAGTTTTTATTCAATTTACCTGAAAGTGGAAATCTAGAGGTATTGTAGAACCACAAATACGTGTGCCAAAAATTGTGAGTATCTGTCCATGTTTTGGTATGGTCCCCATATAAAACGACTTCCCGATTTGGGGTCTTGGGCTTATAGAAACCGTAGTTTTTATCCAATTTGTCTGAAATTGGAAATCTAGAGGTATTTTAGGACCATAAAGAGGCGTGCCGAAAATGGTGAGTATTGGTCCATATTTTGGTATAGCCCCCATATAGACCGATCTCCCGATTTTACTTCTTGGGCTTATAGAAACCGCAGTTTTTATTCAATTTACCTGAAATTGGAAATCTAGAGGTATTGTAGGACCACAAATACGTGTGCCAAAAATTGTGAGTATCGGTCCATGTTTTGGTATGGTCCCCATATAAAATGACCTCCCGATTTGGGGTCTTGGGCTTATAGAAACCGTAGTTTTTATCCAATTTGTCTGAAATTGGAAATCTAGAGGTATTTTCGGGTCATAAAGAGGTGTGCTGAAAACGGTGAGTATCGGTCCATATTTTAGTATAAGAACGATCTCCCGATTTAACTCTTTGGGTTTCTAGAAACCGTAGTTTTTATCTGATTTGCCTGAAATTGTAAATATTCTGGTATTTTAGGCTCACAAAAACGTGTATCGGATTAAGTTTTTATTGGTCCATTTGGTAATGCCTCCATATAGACTGACTTCACTTCTTGAGGGTGTAGAAGGCACACTTATCATGAAAATTGCTTGAAACTCAATGTAAAATTTCCAGATTTTACTTCTACAGATTTAAGATTTCAAATCAAGACGTTATTTTATAATTTTCTTGCACACTTACAAGAGATTCCTCTAAAACTCAAACAAAAATGGTTTTTATAAATCCAGAATCTAATATAGTCCTCATAGGTTAAATCTTTAAATTTATCTTCTAATATTTGGTTCATGGTGGTGGGTATTTAAGATTCGGCCCGGCCGAACTTAGTGCTGTATATACTTGTTCTTATTATTATTTTCTAAATGTGAATGAATTAAATAAATCTAATTTGTGTTTTTCTGTTTTAAAATTAAAACCGTTCTTTTTGAAATCATCATCATCCGGGACAGTTCAGAAGTGGGATTACAAATTATTTAGTTTTGGTGCCTACGGCTATTGGTAAAAGTGAATTCGTGCTTTCTTTCGGATAAGCAGAAAAGAAAGAAAATGGACGACGGTGATGTATATGTGTATTGGTGACTATTCGTTCATTTTGTAAGAGACATCGTCTAATAACACTACGTTTTGTGTTTTTGCATATACGCACGCTCATTCGTACCAGATTTAACGTACCAAGTACATCGAACCACCAACCAGTTCAACCGAGGACTGACGATAAACGAAATTCGCGCGACGTGAAATTTTTCAATTGTCATAAAATCGGCCATTATTTAATCAAGTGCCCAGAACCTCAACGTCGACAACGATGCACTTACTGTCAACGAACATCACACCAAAGTGGAGACTGTCCACAAAAGTCAATGGATAAATCGGGACCAATTGTCAACAAAATTGGAGATGGTAAACGGAATGGTGACGTATTAAAACAAGTTAAAATCAAAGGTAAGGATGTCGTAGCATTTGTTGATTGCGGTAGTCAATATAGTTTGATCGAGGAGGAATTTGGCGAGACATTGGGCGTCTCTGAAAAATGTTCGGTATTGCTTTCCGGTTTTGCTGGCGGCAAATACCTTTGCTCCAAACGTGTGACCACTGAGATCGATATGGATGGCCTTACATTTTTGACAGAATTGTATATGGTAGACGTAAACCATATTCCTGAGAAGATTTTGTTGGGTCGAGATGTGTTATGCCGAACGGGAAATCGTCTGGTGATTGAGGGTGACGATTGTTGGATAGAGGACTGTTCTAGTTTGAATGTCGATAATTCCCTTGGGCGCAACGAGATGAGAGAACTTAAGCAAATCGTGGGCGAAAATCGCAGATGTTTTGCAATGAACGCTTCCGAATTGGGTAGATGTAAAGGGTGATACGGTCAAAATTTGGTCAATATAAACTTGACGTATTTCTTTCAATTTTGCATTTAAAAAACACCCCTCATTTTGAAGGTGTGTGTGTGTAGAATGTTGCTCCTATTTTGATTTTGGAATTCACTCTTCAGTTGTCAAAATGCCGTCCAAGCAAGAAGAGCAGCGTATCAAAATTTTGCTCGCGCATCGCGAAAATTCGAGCTACTCGCACGCAAAGCTGGCAAAATCGCTAAAAGTAGCCAAATCAACCGTTACAAATGTAATTAAAGTTTTGGGGAACGTTTGTCGACAGCCAGGAAGTCTGGATCGGGGGGGAAATCGAAAACCGGAAGCCGCTGAGACGACAAAGAGAGTTGCCGGTAGTTTCAAGCGAAACCCTAACCTCTCTCTCCGAGATGCCGCAAATAAGCTGGGGGTATCGTCTACAACCGTGCATCGAGCCAAAAAACGTGCCGGACTATCGACTTACAAGAAGGTAGTGACTCCAAATCGAGATGATAAACAAAATACGACGGCCAAAGCGCGATCCCGGAGGCTGTACACGACGATGCTGACGAAGTTTGACTGCGTGGTAATGGACGACGAAACCTACGTCAAAGCCGACTACAAGCAGCTTCCGGGACAGGAGTTTTATACGGCAAAAGGAAGGGAAAAGGTAGCAGATATTATCAAGCACATAAAACTGTCAAAGTTCGCAATGAAATATCTGGTTTGGCAAGCCATCTGTACCTGTGGCTTGAAAAGCAGCATTTTCATAGCTTCCGGGACTGTCAACCAAGAAATTTACGTGAAAGAGTGTTTGAATAAACGTCTGCTGCCTTTCCTGAAGAAACACGGTTGTTCGGTACTGTTTTGGCCGGATTTGGCATCTTGCCATTACGGTAAAAAGGCCATGGAGTGGTACGAGGCCAACAACGTGCAGGAGGTTCCCAAGGACAAGAACCCTCCCAACACGCCAGAGCTCCGCCCAATTGAGAAATACTTGGCTACTGTCAAGCGGAACTTAAAGAAGACCAAAACAAGTAAGGAAAGTCTAAAGTCGGGCGGGGCCGACTATATTATACCCTGCACCACTTTGTAGATCTAAATTTTCGATACCATATCACATCCGTCAAATGTGTTGGGGACTATATATAAAGGTTTGTCCCAAATACATACATATAAATATCACTCGATTTGGACAGAATTTGATAGACTTCTACAAAATGTATAGACTCAAAATTTAAGTTGGCTAATGCACTAGGATGGAACACAATTTTAGTAAAAAAATATGGGAAACATTTAAATCTGAAGCAATTTTAAGGAAACTTCGCAAAAGTTTATTTATGATTTATCGCTCGATATATATGTATTAGAAGTTTAGGAAAATTAGAGTCATTTTTACAACTTTTCGACTAAGCAGTGGCGATTTTACAAGGAAAATGTTTGTCGAAATCAGAAAAACATATATATGGGAGCTAAATCTAAATCTGAACCAAATTTGGCACGCATAGCTACAATGCTAATTCTACTCCCTGTGCAAAATTTCAACTAAATCGGAGCAAAAAATTGGCCTCTGTGGTCATCTGAGTGTAAATCGGGCGAAAGCTATATATGGGAGCTTTATCTAAATCTGAACCGATTTCAACCAAATTTGACACGCATAGCTACAATGCTAATTCTACTCCCTGTGCAAAATTTCAACTAAATCGGAGAAAAAAATTGGCCTCTGTGGGCAAATGAGTGTAAATCGGGCGAATGCTATATATGGGAGCTATATCTAAATCTGAACCGATTTGGCTGATATTTTCCAAGTTTTTCGAGAGTCATAAAATATTCGGATGTACGGAATTTGAGGAAGATCGGTTGATATACACGCCAATTATGACCAGATCGGTAAAAAATATATATGGCAGCTATATCTAAATCTGAACCGATTTTTTCCAAAATCAATAGGGATCGTCTTTGAGCCGAAACAGGACCCTATACCAAATTTTAGGACAATCGGACTAAAACTGCGAGCTGTACTTTGCACACAAAAATACATCAACAGACAGACAGACAGACGGACAGACAGACAGACGGACATCGCTAAATCGACTCAGAATTTAATTCTAAGACGATCGGTATACTAAACGATGGGTCTCAGACTTTTCCTTCTTGGCGTTACATACAAATGCACAAACTTATTATACCCTGTACCACAGTAGTGGTGAAGGGTATAAAAAACTGCTAAAGACGAGCAGCAGTTCAAGGCAAACTGGCTTTCTGTGGCGAAGAAGGTGGACAAGGTGGCTGTACAAAATCTGATGGCAGGTGTCAAGCGTGAGGCCCGGCAATTCGGATTTGGAAAAGCGAAAGCCTAACTGAATATTATTCCTGAATTGTATACTAATTGAACTTGAAAAAGAAATTTAATTTGATTTTTTAAATAAACGATTTCACCGATTTACACGCGTTTTCCCTTGACCAAATTTTGACCGTATCACCCTTTACTTTGGCGAAGATGAGTATTAAATTGACTACCGACGAGCCCAATAATATAAGACGGTATAGAGTTCCATTTGCAAAACGTCCGTTAATTGCGGATATCATTCAGCACCTTCTCAACAACGAAATCATACGTCCTTCGACATACCCGTACGCTTCTCCCGTCGTGCTGGTGGAAAAAGCAAATGGGGAACACTGTTTATGCGTTGATTTTAGAAAACTGAACCAGATTACAGTAAAGACTCCGTACCCTATGCCGATAGTGGAAGAACAATTTGCCCAACTGGCTGGAAACGTCTATTTTACCACCTTACACCTTCGGATGAGTTACCATCAAATAGAGATTGACGAACAGTCGAAACAATATACAGGGTTTGTGACCACAGAGGGTCACTACGAATATAACCGTATGCCTTTTGGACTCGTAAATGCCCCCGCATGTTTCCAAATGGTCATGAACAAGATTGCCAACGAGATGAACCGAGAGGAAATTATAGTATATCTCGATGACGTCATTATTCCGAGTAGGACTGTATCAGAGGGATTATCGAGATTGAACAAATTTCTAGGAATTCTTCATAAACATGGCTTAACTTTACGATTGGATAAATGCAATTTTCTCCGTTCCGAGCTTGAATACCTTGGTCATGTGGTCAACAGTGAGGGTATTAGACCTGGCGAACGGAAGATAAGCGCCATTAGGAATTTTAAACAACCGACTAATACAACTGAGATTCGAAGATTTATTGGCTTAACGGGATTCTTCCGAAAATTTGTCCCTAATTATTCATTGGTATCGAGACCTCTTATGGAACTTTTACAAAAGTCAAGATATGGTGATTTCGTTTGGACGGACCGACAACAAACGGCATTCCGGAGACTTATTGATTTGTTGTGCGATGAACCTGTTTTGGAACTTTATGATCAGTCTGCTGTGCACGAAATCCACACAGATGCAAGTAGTCTCGGTCTCGTCGGAATTTTACTACAGTCACACGATGGCAAAAGTTTCCGGCCCGTAATATATTTCAGCCCCCATTGTACCAGTGCCGATCAAAAGTATCATAGTTATGAATTAGAGGTGCTGGCAGTAGTTGAATCCTTGGATCGATATAGAATTTACGTTTTGGGAAAACACTTCCGCCTCGTGACTGACTGTTCTGCTGTGGCCAAAGTACGGGAGGGTAAGGAGCTAAAGCCGAGAATAGCACGTTGGTGGATGAGGATTTTAGAATACGATTTTGAAGTTATCCATCGTCCTGGTAGCAATTTAGCTCACGTCGATGCTTTGAGCAGATCGCCCGATGAATCTCCGACTTCTGTCGAACCAGCGGGTTTTGTTTTCACGGTTGCCGGCGATATAAATGACTGGGTTGTAACGATGCAACTTCAAGATAACCGTTTAAATGAAATTTTTGCGATACTCAACGAGAAGGTGACGTCTCCACAGTCGAAACAAATACGGAAGGAGTTCGAACTTAAGAACCACCGTTTATACCGGAAAGAACCCGATGGTTTGAGATTGGTAGTTCCGAACGCTGTTCGTTGGAGAATTGTCAAGCATTTTCATGACGACATGGGGCACTTCGCGACCGAGAAAACTTTGCAGAGATTGAAGACGAATTTTTGGTTCCCGAAGATGCGGAAATATGTTAGAGAGTACATCAATGCATGTATTTCCGGTTGTTATAACAGAACACAGCCGGGCAAACCTCAAGGACAACTGCATTTTGATGAACCCGAACCTGTCCCATTCCGATTAATACATTTGGACCACTTGGGACCATTTGTCCGTTCTCGAAAGGGCAATGTACATATACTCGCCATTTCGGACGCTTTCTCAAAATTCCTCATTGTCAAGGCCGTTCGAAGTACCAAGACCGCACCTGTCATAAATGCGCTCAACGAGGTGATAAGTTATTTTGGATTGCCGACTTGTGTCGTCACGGACCGAGGCACGGCTTTTACGTCCAGATTGTTCGAGGACTACTGTCGGAATTTGAATATCAATCACGTAAAAACCGCAGTACGAACGCCTAGAGCCAACGGTCAGGTGGAGAGAGCTAATGGACTCATTTTGAATTATCTACGAACATCAACCACAGATGCGAAAGATTGGGATATGAAACTGAGAGATTTCCAATGGATAGTTAACTCCCAGGTCAACTCGACTACTGGATTTAGTCCCAATGACTTGATTTTTAGCTGTAAACCAAATGATGTCGTACATAACCATCTTGTGGCAGCGATACAACTGGACATCGAGGAAAGCGACACACAGTCTCCAGATGGCAAAAGATGTGAAGCTGCAGAGAATATTGCTCGTGAACGCAACAAAAGGAAGATAAGATTCGACAAGAGACATTCCACTCCTAGGATATATCACAAAGGCGATCCGGTCGTAGTTGCGAATGAACCTGCCGCAAGTGGTGAATCTCGGAAACTGGAGCCGCGTTTCAAAGGCCCTTCAAGTGAGTTGGGAAATGACCGTTATCTGATAGCAGATATCCCAGGACTCCAGGTGACGTCAAGAAAATTCTGTTCGGTCTTCTCATGCGACAAACTGGAGCCTTGGTGGCAGCCAGTACCCCGAACTCGACAACGACTCACTCGAAGATGATGACGATGACACACCACCCGAAGCCGAGGACGACTTGCCATCAGGAATGGCCGAGCTGTCAACTCTGACCTAACGTTAACCCCGTTTTAATACAATTAGATGGCAACTCTGTTGAGATGACATTCCATGACGAGCTGTTTTGAGAGACAGTCAATCATATACCGGCGTCGAGTACACATCACATAACCCTGACATTCTATTTTTCTTATTATTATTATTTTCTAAATGTGAATGAATTAAATAAATCTAATTTGTGTTTTTCTGTTTTAAAATTAAAACCGTTCTTTTTGAAATCATTGGGGCATGAATGTTTCATAAAAATAACATGTGCGAATGTAAACATATATAAATTTACAAATTTCGAGTAAACATATATATGCTGTGATATTTTATTCAGAGAGCGAGAGAGAGAGAGCATAGAGATGGAAACCGGGAGGGTTGACGCAAGATATCAATATAACACAGCGAGAGAATCAAAAGAGAGCAATTCCTGTGAAACCGCTTGTGTGTTGTTTCGGAAAACTGTTTTATGATAAAGCCAAAAATTTGATATACTTAAGTCTAAATATTATTTAATTTGAATATTAGAATGAGTATTCGGAGTAAAGAGAATAGACATTCGGACCAAGAGAATCGACATTTGAAAAAAAACAGCATTTTATGTATGTTTGGGCATGTGTTTTGTTTATCATTTTGGGGCAAAATTTTTTAAGTCAATTTTTTAAGTCAAAATATTCAGGCAAAGGAAATGAAAAAAAAACATGGTGAAAAATATAAAAAAATTACAAGGGGATCTTCGTAAAAATAACAAAAGGGCGCTATACTCTTTTTAGAGTTGGGACAGTAAAATGAAAAAAGGAGGAAATAGTGAAAAATTAAACAATAAAATGTATAAAAACAAAGTATAGTTCCTCTTATTAATAAGTACTCCAAGAGGAGTTGACGGACACCTTCAAATATAAAAGCGGGCATTATGTTCGAGTTTTGCAGCTAAAACAATTGAAAAAGTTTATTTTCTTTAAAATGAATTAATAAAGAAAAGTACAAGGCAAAACAGGGTCATTTTAGAGCGATAATGCCAACTTAACCCAGATATGCCGACGGGCCGTTATATTCTGTAGCTCACCAACAAGTAGATTAGAAAATGTAAAGCACTGTAAACGCAGAAACCTGAACATAACAGGTGTACTACATGTAGTACGGTCGGCATATCTGGGTTAATACCGGCCTTAAAGGTAAAAATGAAATTAAGTATAAAACACGATAAGTTTTAAATTATATTAAGAAACAGTTCACGCCTAAATAAATTACTGTGTATATTATAAAATTATGTTTGTATGTTTATACTCGACTCAACGTTCTTCTTTTGTTAGAGTTTTTTAAACTTTTTTTCGAATTCAGCAGCTCAAAATACATAAGAAAAGTTGATTTTCATCAAGTGTACATTTTGAGTGTAAACTAGTGTAATTTTTTCTGATGAAAAATTTTTAACCTAGATGGTCCGGGAGCCACCGTGGGGCTTGCATACACAATGTCGTTGCTTCGACCGAACACCAAAAAGTTTTTCAGCGGTGGATTATCCCACCTCAGTAATGCTAGTGACATTTATGAGGGTTTCACTGCAATGTGGAACGCCTTTCGGGCTCGGCTATAAAAAGGAGGTCCCTTGTCATTGAGCTTAACATGGAATCGGGCAGCAATCAGTGATAAGAGAGAAGTTCACCAATTTGGTATCACAATGAACTGAATAGTCTAAGTGAGCCTGATACATCGGGTGCCACCTACCTAACCTAATCTAGATGATCCGGATGGATAAAATTGGTACTGGCGAGATTTACGCAAAGAACCTCGCTATTTTTCCAAAAGAAATTTCGGTTTGGGGAGCATTTTGTGCCGATGGTACGCTGCTTGCCTTTCCAAGCACCAGAATGAATTCAACACAGTGTTGCCATAAGTAAACGTAATTCCCTACATATAGGTTTTTCTAATATTTAGCGTCTTGTATGAACGTAGGGACACAATGTAGGGTATATTTCACTTAACACAATTTCTAATAATTTTTACATTTTGGTGGCTTTAGGAGACGAAATTAGAAGCAACCAAGGCTTGATTTAACAATGTGTGGTAACCACGGTTACCACTCGGGCCAAAAAAATCTACCACAATTTGAAAAAATCTTACCACAAATCTGCCAAACAAATATTTCAATAGAAAATTTTGTCAAAATTTTATTCCTGTAGAAAATTTTGTGAAAACTTTATACCTAACATATAGAAAATTTTTCAAAATTTTATTTCTATAGAAAGTTTTGTCAAAATTTTATTTCTATGCAATTTTTTCTCAAAATTTTAATTCTATAGAAAATTTTGTCAAGATTTTATTTCTATAGAAATTTTTTTTCAAAATTTTATTTCTATAGAAAATTTGGTCAAAATTTTATTTCTATAGAAATTTTTGTCAAAAATTTATTTCTATAGAAAATTTTGTCAAAATTTTATTTCTATAGAAGATTTTGCTCAACATTTTATTTCTATAAAAAATTTGATCAAAATGTTATTTCTATCGGAAATTTTGTCAACATTTTATTTCTATAGAAAATTTTGTCAACATTTTATTGCTATAGAAAATTTTGTCAAAATTTATTTCTATAGAACATTTTTTCAAAATGTTATTTCTATAGAAAATTTTCCCAAAACTTTATTTTTATGGAATTTTTTCTCAAAATATTATTTCTATAGAAAATTTTGTCAAAATGTTATTTCTTTAGATTTTTTAAAGATTTTATTTCTATATATAATTTTGTCAAAATTTTATTCCTATAGAAAATTTCCTCAACATTTTATTTCTATGGAATTTTTTCTCAAAATTTTATTGCTATAGATTTTTTGTATCAAAGTTTATATAGGGCTTTGCCCAAAAAATTTGACAAACATTCTTTTCCTCTTTTGGTTAAGTTACTCTTGTAGTCTAGTCAACACGATGGTTTTAAAGCAGAGATCAAAACAACAAATATGGTTGAAGTACAAACCAACAAGCTGATGAGGAATGTGGAAATTCCGAAACGTGCGTCCATCCAACCATCTAACAGTCTATATAAATTTGACAAACATTCTTTTCCTCTTACTCAAAACAACAAATATGATTGAAGTACAAACCAACAATAAAAACAAAACAGGATTTTTTTATAGAAACTCTTTTCAAAATTTTATTTTATAGATATTTAATTTATTTTACGTAATGTACGTTGCATTTTCATATGTTTTAAGATAATAAAGCACACAGAACCATTTTTTATAAATTTTGTTTAAATTTAACGAAAAATATTCTAGGGGAAATTGTATGTTAGGGAATTTTTTTTGGGAATGTAGATGAAAGTGGGGAACATTTGTTGTCCTTTTAGGGTAAACCCAAAATTTTCCCTGGCAACACTGATTCAACAGAATACACAATGCGTCTTCAGAAAAATCTTTTGCTATATCTTGAAAGAAGCGGTAAAAGTAATTTGATTTTCCAGCAGGATAACGCTGCTGTTCATAGAGTCCCATAACAAACCTCAAATGGAATGGTCAGCTTGTTCTCCTGACCAGAATCCAATGGAAAATATTTGGGGAATCATAGTACGTCAAATTTATTGTGACAATAATCAGTACGATAATATTGAGGATCTTAAATCTGCAATAATTAAAGCGTGGGAAGGAATCACATATGATGTTCGTTCGAAACTTATCCACAATGAATCTTTGAGTTAATTTCCAAAATAGGTGGCCCTACACTGTTAGAAAAATATGTTTTTAATACTCGTATGTGCAGATATAAATAAAATGTGTTTCCGGCACAATTTTTAAACACAATATATTTAAGTGCAATTATGTAATGTTCCTAAACTAACATTAAATGTTTGGGACATATATGTTAATATGTTAGAATATATTATGTTTGGTGCATGAATGTTTCATAAAAATAACATATGTGAATGTAAACATATATAAATTTACAAATTTCAAGTAAACATATATATGTTGTGATATTTTATTCAGAGAGCGACAGAGAGAGAGCATAGAGAAAGAAATAGAGATGGAAACCGGGAGGGTTGACGAAAGATACCAATATAACACAGCGAGAGAATCAAAAGAGAGCAATTCCTGTGAAACCGCTTGTATGTTGTTTCGGAAAACTGTTTTATGATAAAGCCAAAAATTTGATATACTTAAGTCTAAATATTATTTATTATAGTTACAGAGTTGCAATATCTTAATTCACTGTGATACTAAATTTAAGCTGTGTTTTGTTTTAATTTCTATTTTAATTTTATATTCAGATTGTCCGTTTAAAATTTATGTTTTAAAAACTGTGATGTAGGTTAGGTTAGGTTAGGTTATGTGGCAGCCCGATGTATCAGGCTCACTTAGACTATTCAGTCCATTGTGATACCACATTGGTGAACTTCTCTCTTATCACTGAGTGCTGCCCGATTCCATGTTAAGCTAATGATAACTGTGATGTAATACAAGTATTTAAATGTAAATTTTGAGAAAATAATTTTACGAAATCCCCTGGAAGAAGTCAACAAGTATTGACGAAATGTTGGGATAAAAATGTAAAAAGGTTTTCTTCTTTACATCAATGAATTTAGGTCCAATTAGCTAAATAAAACGTAAAAGAAAAAAATATTATTTAATTTGAATATTAGAATGAGTATTCGGTGTAAAGAGAATATACATTCGGAACCAAGAGAATAGACATTTGGAAAAAAACAGCATTTTATGTATGTGTGGACATGTGTTTCGTTTATCATTTTGGCATTATGGGCACAATTTTTTTAGTCAAAATATTCAGGCAAAGGAAATGAAGAAAAACCGTGGAAAATATACAAAAATTACAAGGGAATCTTCATAAAAAGAACAAAAGGGCACTATACTCTTTTTAGAGTTGGGACAGTAAAATTAAAAAAGGAGAAAATAGTGAAAAATTAAACAGTAAAATGTATAAAAACAAAGTATAGTTCCTCTTTATTAATAAGTACTCCAAGAGGAGTTGACGGACACCTTCAAATATAAAAGCGGGCATTATGTTCGAGTTTTGCAGCTAAAACAATTGAAAAAGTTTATTTTCTTTAAAATGAATTAGTAAAGAAAAGTACAAAGCAAAACAGGGTCATTTTAGACCGATATTGCCAACTTAATACCGGCCTTTAAGGTAAAAATGAAATTAAGTACAAAACACGATAAGTTTTAAATGATATTAAGAAACTGTTCACGCCTAAATAAATTAATGTGTATATTATAAATTATGTTTGTATGTTTATACTCGACTCCACGTTCTTCTTTTGTTAGAGTTTTTGAATTCCTTCCAAAATTTCAAACTTTTATACCAAAAACAGTTTTTTGTTACAAAATTGTTATTTTTCCAATAAAAAAGTAATATTTTATCCAAAAGCGCAGTCCATTTCGTTTATATCAAGCACTGCTTCTGACTGTAAATCTTTAATAACCCACATATCGAAGTTTCATTATACCAATTTAATATTGTATACACTGTTAGAAAAATATGTTTTTCATATGTTTCGATATAAACAAAATGTGTTTCGGGCACGATTTTAAACCACAATATATTTAAGTGCGAACATGTAATGTTCCTAAACTAACACTAAATGTTTGGGACATCTATGTTAATATGTTAGAATATATTATGTTTGGGGCATGAATGTTTCATAAAAATAATATGTGTGAATGTAAACATATATAAATTAACAAATTTCGAGTAAACATATATATGTTGTGATATTTTATTCAGAGAGCGACAAAAAGAGAGTATAGAGAAAGAAATAGAGATGGAAACCGGGAGGTTTGACGAAAGATATCAACATAACAAAGCGAGAGAATGAAAAAAGAACAATTTCTGTGAAACCGCTTGTATGTTGTTTCGGAAAACTGTTTTATGATAAGGCTAAAAATTTTGATATGCTTAAGTCTAAATATTATTTAATTTGAATAAAGAGAAGAATAGACATTCGGAACCAAGAGAATAGACATTTGAAAAACAAACTGCAATGTTTTCGCCTTGAGAGCAGCATTTTATGCATGTGTGAACATGTGTTTTGTTTATCATTTTGGCATTATGGGCACAATTTTTCGTTAAAATAAATCAGGGGTCTTCATAAAAATAACGAAAGGGCACTATACTCTTTTTAGAGTTAGGACAGTAAAATGAAATAAGGAGGAAATAGTGAAAAATTACACAGTAAAATGTAAAAATACAAACTTTAGTTCCTCTTTATTAAAAAGTAGTCCACGAGGAGTTGACGGACACCATCAAATATAAAAGCGGGCATTAAGTTCGAGTTTTACAGCTAAAACAATTTAAAAAGTTTATTTTCTTTAAAATGAATTATTAAAGAAAAATAAAAGGAATTTTAGAGAGATGGTGTTAAATGCAAGTAAAAAACTGTTCACTCCTAAATAAATTTATGTTTATATTATAAAATTATGTATGTATGTTTATACTCGACTCCACGTTCTTTTGTTAGGTTTTGAATTCCTTCCAAATTTTAAAGTTTTGTACAAAAACAGTTTTTTATTAAAAAATTGTTATTTTTGCAATAAAAAATAATATTTTATCAAAAAATCAGTCAATTTCGTTTATATCAAGCACTGTTACTGACTATAAATCTTTAATAACACACATTTCGAAGTTTCATTTAAAAAAATTTAATATAGTATAAATATAAATGTGTAAATTAAAAAAAAAAAAAAAACAAAAAAATGTTCGGTCGGAGCAGGGATTGAACCCACGACCCTTTGTATGCAAGGCAGACATGCTAACCACTGCTCCACGTGGCACACAAATGTATGTTTCTGTTAAATAATGTTATGTTTGCATGGGCTCGTGGGCGCTGCAAACTATGCTATATAAATGTAACTTAAATCGATAATTATCTACTGGTGACTATAACAGCTACGTAGCCCAGTGGATAGTGTGTTGGCTTACAAACTGTATGGTCCTCGGTTCGATTCTCCGTGCAGGCGAAAGGTAAAATTTAAAAAATTTATAAAAGTGAATAATTTCTTCAACATTATTTGTATTACAGAAAAAGGTGCCAATAACTAAAAAATTTCGTGGAAGTGAAAATTACGAGTATGTTAGGGAATGAGCACAATCGTGTTTGGGAAAAATTCTTCCAAGCATATAATATTTTTGGCTCAAAATGCTTCCAAACATATAATATGTTCCCATAAAACAAACATATTAATGTTTCGGCAGTATGCAATAATATATGTGCTTCCTGCAAAATATGTTTGGAACATATGTTAAAGAAGCGATTTTTTTTGAGGGTGTATATATAAATGTGTAAATTTAAAAAATTTATAAAATTGAATAATTTCTTCAACATTATTTGTATTACAGAAAAAGGTGCAAATACCTAATAAATTTCGTGGATGTGAAAATTATGTGAGGGAATGAGCACAATCTTCTTTGGGGAAAATTCTTCCAAGCATATAATATTTTTGGGCCCAAAATGCTTCCAAACATATAATATGTTCACATAAAACAAACATATTAATGTTTCGACAGTATCCAATAATATATGTGCTTCCTGCAAAATATTTTTGGAAGATATGTTAGAGAACCGATTTTTTTTTGAGGGTGTACATACTATTAGAATAAGAAAAAATGTAACCTTCTAATTCAGAAAAATATTTTCTATTAGTCGTGATTTCTGTCGTAGTCGTGATTAAATTAAATATTTTTATTAAAAATATATATGTTCTTGTTTGTTAAAATTAAACTATATAATAAAAAAACAGTAATAAACAAACTCACAAAAAATAAAAAAGAGTCCAAACAATATTTTTATTTGGGAAATTGTTGGCTAATTTGAAATTACTGGTTGTTGCTTATATAAGTAATTATTGAATGTACTAATAACAATGTCCTAATTATAATCAACGAATTGTGTATCCACCCAATTCGTTGTAATGCAGTGATGCAGAGAATAGTCTATTGGTTATTTTCGGCGACATGTCCTCGTTATAGTTAGGTATTCACTGCTTCCCAGAACAAGCGGGATGTTATTACCCAATACAACCGCCCCAATACTTATAGATCACCCATTGCACGCAAGTAGAGAGGCATACAGAAGTTCGACATGGTTTTTGTTTATGTTTTACTGGTTATGTTGTGCCAGCTTTTAACATAGATTAGAATAAGAAAAAATGTAACCTTGTAATTCAGAAAAATATTTTCCATTAATTTTATTTTAGAGTTTGAAGAAGATGCGGCTGTAATTTTGCTCCACAATAAGAATGAAGTTTTTGTTTTAACTTAAAATAAAATTAACAATTTTATACAAAACCTATGTCAGTTTTACTATTTCAACATTGTCTAAAATGTACAGCCATTGGATTAGTCCTAACAAATTACTAAATATAAAAACAAACCTAAAATGGAGTGTGACTAAAATTATGCACCGCAGTGGATATAACACATCTAATCTTATAATTGTTTCAAAAATTTTTTAAAGTACACTTACACATTTGTATATCACTAACCGAATCCCGATTTCCAAATTTGATCAACAGGTTTAACAACACTTCACTAAACACTCTATTATGTTATATTGAGATGAAATAAGTGTGTGTGTTTAACAGAATTACACTACTTACTCATACGCACTGTAAATTGGGTTATGTTTCTTTTATTTAATAATTTATTATTTGCCCATGTATTGAATATTAATAATTCCTTGACACTCGTATTGAAGTAATTGCTATATTTTTTGTGTTCACTTAGATTCTGTAGGCCATAAAGGATACGACACGACAATGGGTGACAACACACAATTAAACAGTTACTGACGATGCCAAGATGTCATCACATCGAACCGTTAGTAACGACAGACGAAAGGAAAATGAGAGTATGGCTGATTGAACATACCTTCGAATTCGTAGAAGAAGCCTATGCGTTGAATGAGTGCTTAACATTCATAGTGTGTGTGGTTGGACTATTCCGGATGAAATATTCGCGCATACTCATTTTAATGGAAGACCCCCACCCAGTGCTGCCGCTACTACTTCAATCGAAGTATTTTGCTTCATTTTCACAAAATTTACTTCGTCACTCCTTCTTCCAAAAATCTGCTTCACTTTTTGTTCTGCTTCAAATTTTTAGATTGTCCCCCATATTACCTAATTGTTTTTCCTATTCCTTTAATTACGATGAACATAGCGGTTTTAATCATTGAATTATTAACCGATGTGGACCAATTTTTGCATAGGTGTTAGAGACCATATACTTACACCTTGTACCAAATTTCAGCCGGATCGGATGAAATTTGCTTCTCTTAGAGTCCCCGCAAGCCAAATTTGGGGGTCCGTTTATATGGGGGCTTACGTAAAAGTGGACCGATATGGCCCATTTGCAATACCATCCAACCTACATCAATAACAACTACTTGTGCCAAGTTTCAAGTCTATAGCTTCTTTCGTTCGGAAGTTAGCGTGATTTCAACAGACGGACGGACATGCTCATATCGACTCAGAATTTCACCACGACCCAGAATATATATACTTTATGGGGTCTTCGAGCAATATTTCGATGTGTTACGGAATGACAAAGTTAATATACCCCCCATCCTATGGTGGAGGGTATAATAAAATGAATTCTATTGTTTTGTTTTCAAAAATGTATGCTACTTCAATTTTATTCAATCTACTCCACTTTTTTCCAAAATCTACTTCACTCAATTTTTCACTAGCGGCAGCACTGCCCCCACCGCATGACTAGAAGATAAAACATAAATACCACAGATTTGTTTTCCTCGATAGTAGCATCCCGCTTGTTCGGCAAATAGCTATTGCCACTTTTTTCCTGCTTATATAAATATTCAACGGGGTAGGTGGTTACATTGGTGTATAATTGCATACTCAGAATATATAATTGACCCTTATATACTGTCATATAGTGATCTAATTCACCTTCACCAAGTAATCTGTAAAATAGTCAATTAATTATATTGCACATTACGACTATATAGCGCAATATACAGCAAAATATCCTCTATTTCGCTTAAAATCCTTATTAGAGTGAATGAGAAAATCAAACGCTATTCTGAAAACACAACTGACAATTTCTTTATGTAACCCTCCAGTAATGTACAACAAACCACTAAATGATCAGACTTGAAAAAATTGCTATATTTTTATTCTAGTTTTGTAGAATGGGGTCATGCACGGAATGTACTTAATAAAGTATTCAAGTGTATTTTTAATAGGTAAGTAATTTTAATTAATGTAAATATAATTCAATTGTAATTATTTTGTTTATTTATTCATGTTATTTTCAGATACATGGTACTTTGTTTGTAGCTGATTTGGAATCGATGGCCGTCGTAGTCGTGATTAAATTAAATATTTTTATTAAAAATATATATGTTCTTGTTTGTTAAAATTAAACTATATATAATAACGTTTTAAAAAACATTAATAAACAAATTCACAAAAAATAAAAAAGAGTACAAACAATATTTTTATTTGGGAAATTGTTGGCTAATTTGAAATTACTGGTTGTTGCTTATATAAGTAATTATTGAATGTACTAATAATAATGTCCTAATTATAATCAACGAAATGGGTGGATAGAAGTAATGCAGAGAATAGTCTATTGGTTATTTTCAGCGACATGTCTTCGTTACACTCTCCGCTAAAACACATGGGCCGTAATGCGGTGTGTAATGTGTGTTGCACGCAAGTAGAGAGGCATACAGAAGTTCGACATGGTTTTTGTTTATGTTTTACTGGTTATGTTGTTGTCAGCTTTTTGTAATATTTTGAAGTGAATACACGCGTACATACATACATACATAAATCTCCACGAACTATCTGGCTTCATATCTACACGCAAAAAAATTCTTTCCTCCCAAACAAAGTTCGCTTCTCATTTCCTTTTCGCTGTAAGGAAGTTTATTTCGAAGAAAAGTATATACTTTTTTTCGATTCTTTTAGATTAATTCTAAATCGGGCTTTAAAGGTCTCTAAATATGCAAATAAAAAGGCTTTACTTCATATTTTTATCCGACGGTTCGTTGGTAATTTCCAACTTCTTCTGGGATGGATTTTATTGAAATCTGGCAACTATAGAAATAACAAAAAGGGGGACAAATTACATCTATGTGGAGTACCATAAGTCAATCTCTAAACTTACATTTAGTCTTTTTTCATATTTTCGATATCATTGTTAAAAGGTAACAAGTAAGGAAAGTCTAAAGTCGGGCGGGGCCGACTATATTATACCCTGCACCACTTTGTAGATCTAAATTTTCGATACCATATCACATCCGTCAAATGTGTTGGGGCTATATATAAAGGTTTGTCCCAAATACATACATTTAAATATCACTCGATCTGGACAGAATTTGATAGACTTCTACAAAATCTATAGACTCAAAATTTAAGTCGGCTAATGCACTAGGGTGGAACACAATGTTAGTAAAAAAAAATATGGGAAACATTTAAATCTGGAGCAATTTTAAGAAAACTTCGCAAAAGTTTATTTATGATTTATCGCTCGATATATATGTATTAGAAATTTAGGAAAATTAGAGTCATTTTTACAACTTTTCCACTAAGCAGTGGCGATTTTACAAGGAAAATGTTGGTATTTTGACCATTTTTGTCGAAATCAGAAAAACATATATATGGGAGCTATATCTAAATCTGAACCGATTTCAACCAAATTTGGCACGCATAGCTACAATGCTAATTCTACTCCCTGTGCAAAATTTCAACTAAATCGGAGCAAAAAATTGGCCTCTGTGGTCATATGAGTGTAAATCGGGCGAAAGCTATATATGGGAGCTATATCTAAATCTGAACCGATTTCAACCAAATTTGGCACGCATAGCTACAATGCTAATTATACTCCCTGTGCAAAATTTCAACTAAATCGGAGCAAAAAATTGGTCTCTGTGGACAAAGGAGTGTAAATCGGGCGAAAGCTATATAGGAGCTATATCTAAATCTGAACCGATTTCCACCAAATTTGACACGCATAGCTATAATGCTAATTCTACTCCCTGTGCAAAATTTCAACTAAATCGGAGCAAAAAATTGGCCTCTGTGGTCATTTGAGTGTAAATCGGGCGAAAGCTATATATGGGAGCTATATCTAAATCTGAACCGATTTCAACCAAATTTGACACGCATAGCTACAATGCTAATTCTACCCCCTGTGCAAAATTTCAACTAAATCGGAGCAAAAAATTGGCCTCTGTGGTCATTTGAGTGTAAATCGGGCGAAAGCTATATATGGGAGCTATATCTAAATCTGAGCCGATTTCAACCAAATTTGGCACGCATAGCTACAATGCTAATTCTACTCCCTGTGCAAAATTTCAACTAAATC
The DNA here is from genome assembly GCF_050003625.1 of Haematobia irritans. NCBI lineage: Eukaryota > Metazoa > Arthropoda > Insecta > Diptera > Muscidae > Haematobia > Haematobia irritans. The sequence continues at coordinate 111,123,584 of NC_134398.1, read as the reverse complement.
GGAGCAAAAATTGGCCTCTGTGGGCAAATGAGTGTAAATCGGGCGAAAGCTATATAGGAGCTATATCTAAATCTGAACCGATTTCCACCAAATTTGACACGCATAGCTATAATGCTAATTCTACTCCCTGTGCAAAATTTCAACTAAATCGGAGCAAAAAATTGGTCTCTGTGGACAAAGGAGTGTAAATCGGGCGAAAGCTATATATGGGAGCTATATCTAAATCTGAACCGATTTGGATGATATTTTGCAAGTTTTTCGAGACTCATAAAATATTTGGATGTACGGAATTTGAGGAAGATCGCTTGATATACACGCCAATTATGACCAGATCGGTGAAAATATATATGACAGCTATATCTAAATCTGAACCGATTTTTTCCAAAATCAATAGGGATCGTCTTTGAGCCGAAACAGGACCCCATACCAAATTTTAGGACTATCGGACTAAAAGTGCGAGCTGTACTTTGCACACAAAAATACATCAACAGACAGACAGACGGACGTCGCTAAATCGACTCAGTATTTAATTCTAAGACGATCGGTATACTAAACGATGGGTCTCAGACTTTTCCTTCTTGGCGTTACATACAAATGCACAAACTTATTATACCCTGTACCACAGTAGTGGTGAAGGGTATAAATATGCGAAACATTTAAATCTGAAGCAATTTTAAGGAAACTTCGCAAAAGTTTATTTATGATTTATCGCTCGATATATATGTATTAGAAGTTTAGGAAAATTAGAGTCATTTTTACAACTTTTCGAGTAAGCAGTGGCGATTTTACAAGGAAAATGTTGGTATTTTGACCATTTTTGTCGAAATCAGAAAAAGATATATATGGGAGCTATATCTAAATCTGAACCGATTTCAACCAAATTTGGCACGCATAGCAACAATGCTAATTCTACTCCCTGTGCCAAATTTCAACTAAATCGGAGTTAAAAATTGGACTCTGTGGTCATATGAGTGTAAATCGGGCGAAAGCTATATATGGGAGATATGTCTAAATCTGAACCGATTTCAACCAAATTTGGCACGCATAGCAACAATGCAAATTATACTCCCTGTGCAAAATTTCAACTAAATCGGAGTTAAAAATTGGCCTCTGAGGTCATATGAGTGTAAATCGGGCGAATGCTATATATGGGAGCTATATCTAAATCTGAACCGATTTGGCTGATATTTTGCAAGTTTTTCGAGACTCATAAAATATTCGGATGTACGGAATTTGAGAAAGATCGGTTGATATACACGGCAATTATGACCAGATCGGTGAAAAATATATATGGCAGCTATATCTAAATCTGAACAGATTTTTTCCAAAATCAACAGGGATCGTCTTTGAGCCGAAACAGGACCCTATTCCAAATTTTAAGACAATTGGACTAAAACTGCGAGCTGTACTTTGCACACAAAAATACATCAACAGACAGACGGATAGACAGACAGACATACAGACAGACAGACAGGCAGACAGACAGACGGACATCGCTATAAACGATGGGTCTCAGACTTTTCCTTCTTGGCGTTACATACAAATGCACAAACTTATTATACCCTGTACCACAGTAGTGGTGAAGGGTATAAAAATATGGGAAACATTTAAATCTGGAGCAATTTTAAAAAACTTCTCAAAAGTTTATTTATGATTTATCGCTCGATATATATGTATTAGAAGTTTAGGAAACTTAGAGTCATTTTTACAACTTTTCCACTAAGCAGTGCCGATTTTACAAGGAAAATGTTGGTATTTTGACCATTTTTGTCGAAATCAGAAAAACATATATATGGGAGCTATATCTAAATCTGAACCGATTTCAACCAAATTTGGCACGCATAGCTACAATGCTAATTCTACTCCCTATGCAAAATTTCAACAAAATCGGAGCAAAAAATTGGCCTCTGTTGTCATATGAGTGTAAATCGGGCGAAAGCTATATATGGGAGCTATATCTAAATCTGAACCGATTTCAACCAAATTTGCCACGCATAGCTACAATGCTAATTATACTCCCTGTGCGAAATTTCAACTAAATCGGAGCAAAAAATTGGCCTCTGTGGTCATATGAGTGTAAATCGGGCGAAAGCTATATATGGGAGCTATATCTAAATCTGAACCGATTTCAACCAAATTTGGCACGCATAGCTACAATGCTAATTATACTCCCCGTGCAAAATTTCAACTAAATCGGAGCAAAAAATTGGCCTCTGTGGTCATTTGAGTGTAAATCGGGCGAAAGCTATATATGGGAGCTATATCTAAATCTGAACCGATTTCAACCAAATTTGACACGCATAGCTACAATGCTAATTCTACCCCCTGTGTAAAATTTCAACTAAATCGGAGCAAAAAATTGGCCTCTGTGGTCATTTGAGTGTAAATCGGGCGAAAGCTATATATGGGAGCTATATCTAAATCTGAACCGATTTCAACCAAATATGACACACATAGCTACAATGCTAATTCTACTCCCTGTGCAAAATTTCAACTAAATCGGAGCCAAAAATTGGCCTCTGTGGACAAAGGAGTGTAAATCGGGCGAAAGCTATATATGGGAGCTATATCTAAATCTGAACCGATTTGGATGATATTCTGCAAGTTTTTCGAGACTCATAAAATATTGGGATGTACGGAATTTGAGGAAGATCGGTTGATAAACACGCCAATTATGACCAGATCGGTGAAAAATATATATGGCAGCTATATCTAAATCTGAACCGATTTTTTCCAAAATCAATAGGGATCGTCTTTGTGCCGAAACAGGACCCCATACCAAATTTTAGGACAATCGGACTAAAACTGCGAGCTGTACTTTGCACACAAAAATACATCAACAGACAGACAGACAGACGGACAGACAGACAGACGGACGTCGCTAAATCGACTCAGAATTTAATTCTAAGACGATCGGTATACTAAACGATGGGTCTCAGACTTTTCCTTCTTGGCGTTACATACAAATGCACAAACTTATTATACCCTGTACCACAGTAGTGGTGAAGGGTATAATTATGCGAAACATTTAAATCTGAAGCAATTTTAAGGAAACTTCGCAAAAGTTTATTTATGATTTATCGCTCGATATATATGTATTAGAAGTTTAGGAAAATTAGAGTCATTTTTTCAACTTTTCCACTAAGCAGTGGCGATTTTACAAGGAAAATGTTGGTATTTTGACCATTTTTGTCGAAATCAGAAAAACATATATATGGGAGCTATATCTAAATCTGAACCGATTTCAACCAAATTTGGCACGCATAGCTACAATGCTAATTCTACTCCCTGTGCAAAATTTCAACTAAATCGGAGCAAAAAATTGGACTCTGTGGTCATATGAGTGTAAATCGGGCGAAAGCTATATATGGGAGCTATATCTAAATCAGAACTGATTTCAACCAAATTTGGCACGCATAGCTACAATGCTAATTATACTCCCTGTGCAAAATTTCAACTAAATCGGAGAAAAAATTGGCCTCTGTGGTCATTTGAGTGTAAATCGGGCGAAAGCTATATATGGGAGCTATATCTAAATCTGAACCGATTTCAACCAAATTTGACACGCATAGCTACTATGCTAATTCTACCCCCTGTGCAAAATTTTAACTAAATCGGAGCAAAAAATTGGCCTCTGTGGTCATTTGAGTGTAAATCGGGCGAAAGCTATATATGGGAGCTATATCTACACAGTCTCACACAAGTTTACATACGGTTTAAGATATTGTATTTTCTTTAATTAATAAAATATAATAAAATATGCATATATATGCTTTAGATTTTGTAAATTAATTTGAAAAACAAAGTATTTGTCAATTTTCAAGAAGGTTTTTGTAGTCTGGATTATAAACAACAACAAGAAACATGTTTAGTTATGAGGCAAAAACCTCAAGGGTATGTAAACTTATGTGAGACTGTGTAAATCTGAACCGATTTCAACCAAATTTGACACGCATAGCTACAATGCTAATTCTACTCCCTGTGCAAAATTTCAACTAAATCGGAGCAAAAAATTGGCCTCTGTGGTCAAATGAGTGTAAATCGGGCGAAAGCTATATATGGGAGATATATCTAAATCTGAACCGATTTCCACCAAATTTGACACGCATAGCTATAATGCCAATTCTACTCCCTGTGCAAAATTTCAACTAAATCGGAGCAAAAAATTGGCCTCTCTGGACAAAGGAGTGTAAATCGGGCGAAAACTATATATGGGAGCTATATCTAAATCTGAACCGATTTGGATGATATTTTGCAAGTTTTGCGAGACTCATAAAATATTGGGATGTACGGAATTTAAGGAAGATCGGTTGATATACACGCCAATTATGACCAGATCGGTGAAAAATATATATGGCAGCTATATTTAAATCTGAACCGATTTTTTCCAAAATCAATAGGGATCGTCTTTGAGCCGAAACAGGACCCCATACCAAATTTTAGGACAATCGGACTAAAACTGCGAGCTGTACTTTGCACACAAAAATACATCAACAGACAGACAGACAGACAGACAGACAGACAGACAGACAGACAGACAGACAGACAGACATACGGACATCGCTAAATCGACTCAGAATTTAATTCTAAGACGATCGGTATACTAAACGATGGGTCTCAGACTTTTCCTTCTTGGCGTTACATACAAATGCACAAACTTATTATACCCTGTACCACAGTAGTGGTGAAGGGTATAAATATGCGAAACATTTAAATCTGAAGCAATTTTAAGGAAACTTCGCAAAAGTTTATTTATGATTTATCGCTCGATATATATGTATTAGATGTTTAGGAAAATTAGAGTCATTTTTACAACTTTTCGACTAAGCAGTGGCGATTTTACAAGGAAAATGTTGGTATTTTGACCATTTTTGTCGAAATCAGAAAAACATATATATGGGAGCTATATCTAAATCTGAACCGATTTCAACCAAATTTGGCACGCATAGCAACAATGCTAATTCTACTCCCTGTGCCAAATTTCAACTAAATCGGAGTTAAAAATTTGACTCTGTGGTCATATGAGTGTAAATCGGGCGAAAGCTATATATGGGAGATATATCTAAATCTGAACCGATTTCAACCAAATTTGGCACGCATAGCAACAATGCAAATTCTACTCCCTGTGCAAAATTTCAACTAAATCGGAGTTAAAAATTGGCCTCTGCGGTCATATGAGTGTAAATCGGGCGAATGCTATATATGGGAGCTATATCTAAATCTGAACCGATTTCAACCAAATTTGGCACTCATAGCTACAATGCTCATTCTACTCCCTGTGCAAAATTTCAACTAAATCGGAGCAAAAAATTGGCCTCTGTGGTTATTTGAGTGTAAATCGGTTGAAAGCTATATATGGGAGCTATATCTAAATCCGAACCGATTTCGACCAAATTTGACACGCATAGCTATAATGCTAATTCTACTCCCTGTGCAAACCGATTTGGATAATATTTTGCAAGTTTTTCGAGACTCATAAAATATTGGGATGTACGGAATTTGAGGAAGATCGGTTGATATACACGCCAATTATGACCAGATCGGTGAAAAATATATATGGCAGCTATATCTAAATCTGAACCGATTTTTTCCAAAATCAATAGGGATCGTCTTTGAGCTGAAACAGGACCCCATACCAAATTTTAGGACAATCGGACTAAAACTGCGAGCTGTACTTTGCACACAAAAATACATCAACAGACAGACAGACGGACAGACAGACAGACAGACAGACAGACAGACGGACGTCGCTAAATCGACTCAGAATTTAATTCTAAGACGATCGGTATACTAAACGATGGGTCTCAGACTTTTCCTTCTTGGTGTTACATACAAATGCACAAACTTATTATACCCTGTACCACAGTAGTGGTGAAGGGTATAATTATGCGAAACATTTAAATCTGAAGCAATTTTAAGGAAACTTCGCAAAAGTTTATTTATGATTTATCGCTCGATATATATGTATTAGAAGTTTAAGAAAATTAGAGTCATTTTTTCAACTATTCGACTAAGCATTTTACAAGGAAAATGTTGCTATTTTGACCATTTTTGTCGAAATCAGAAAAACATATATATGAGAGCTATATCTAAATCTGAACCGATTTCAACCAAATTTGGCACGCATAGCAACAATGCTAATTCTACTCCCTGTGCCAAATTTCAACTAAATCGGAGTTAAAAATTGGACTCTGTGGTCATATGAGTGTAAATCGGGCGAAAGCTATATATGGGAGATATATCTAAATCTGAACCGATTTCAACCAAATTTGGCACGCATAGCAACAATGCAAATTTTACTCCCTGTGCAAAATTTCAACTAAATCGGAGTTAAAAATTGGCCTCTGTGGTCATATGAGTGTAAATCGGGCGAATGCTATATATGGGAGCTATATCTAAATCTGAACCGATTTCAACCAAATTTGGCACTCATAGCTAAAATGCTCATTCTACTTCCTGTGCAAAATTTCAACTAAATCGGAGCAAAAATTTGGGCTCTGTGGTTATTTGAGTGTAAATCGGTTGAAAGCTATATATGGGAGCTATATCTAAATCTGAACCGATTTCAACCAAATTTGACACGCATAGCTACAATGCTAGTTCTACTCCCTGTGCAAAATTTCAACTAAATCGGAGCAAAAAATTGGCCTCTGTGGACAAAGGAGTGTAAATCGGGCGAAAGCTATATATGGGAGCTATATCTAAATCTGAACCGATTTGGATGATATTCTGCAAGTTTTTCGAGACTCATAAAATATTGGGATGTACGGAATTTGAGGAAGATCGGTTGATATACACGCCAATTATGACCAGATCGGTGAAAAATATATATGGCAGCTATATCTAAATCTGAACCGATTTTTTCCAAAATCAATAGGGATCGTCTTTGAGCCGAAACAGCACCCCATACCAAATTTTAGGACAATCGGACTAAAAGTGCGAGCTGTACTTTGCACACAAAAATACATCAACAGACAGACAGACGGACAGACAGACAGACAGACAGATGGACATCGCTAAATCGACTCAGAATTTAATTCTAAGACGATCGGTATACTAAACGATGGGTCTCAGACTTTTCCTTCTTGGCGTTACATACAAATGCACAAACTTATTATACCCTGTACCACAGTAGTGGTGAAGGGTATAATTATGCGAAACATTTAAATCTGAAGCAATTTTAAGGAAACTTCGCAAAAGTTTATTTATGATTTATCGCTCGATATTTATGTATTAGAAGTTTAGAAAAATTAGAGTCATTTTTACAACTTTTCGAGTAAGCAGTGGCGATTTTACAAGGAAAATGTTGGTATTTTGACCATTTTTGTCGAAATCAGAAAAAAATATATATGGGAGCTATATCTAAATCTGAACCGATTTCAACCAAATTTGGCACGCATAGCAACAATGCTAATTCTACTCCCTGTGCCAAATTTCAACTAAATCGGAGTTAAAAATTAGACTCTGTGGTCATATGAGTGTAAATCGGGCGAAAGCTATATATGGGAGATATATCTAAATCTGAACCGATTTCAAACTTCGCAAAAGTTTATTTATGATTTATCGCTCGATATATATGTATTAGAAGTTTAGGAAAATTAGAGTCATTTTTACAACTTTTCGAGTAAGCAGTGGCGATTTTACAAGGAAAATGTTGGTATTTTGACCATTTTTGTCGAAATCAGAAAAACATATATATGGGAGCTATATCTAAATCTGAACCGATTTCAACCAAATTTGGCACGCATAGCAACAATGCTAATTCTACTCCCTGTGCCAAATTTCAACTAAATCGGAGTTAAAAATTGGACTCTGTGGTCATATGAGTGTAAATCGGGCGAAAGCTATATATGGGAGATATATCTAAATCTGAACCGATTTAAACCAAATTTGGCACGCATAGCAACAATGCAAATTCTACTCCCTGTGCAAAATTTCAACTAAATCGGAGTTAAAAATTGGCCTCTGTGGTCATATGAGTGTAAATCGGGCGAACGCTATATATGGGAGCTATATCTAAATCTGAACCGATTTCAACCAAATTTGGCACTCATAGCTACAATGCTCATTCTACTCCCTGTGCAAAATTTCAACTAAATCGGAGCAAAAATTTGGCCTCTGTGGTTATTTGAGTGTAAATCGGTTGAAAGCTATATATGGGAGCTATATCTAAATCCGAACCGATTTCGACCAAATTTGACACGCATAGCTATAATGCTAATTCTACTCCCTGTGCAAAATTTCAACTAAATCGGAGCAAAAAATTGGCCTCTGTGGACAAAGGAGTGTAAATCGGGCGAAAGCTATATATGGGAGCTATATCTAAATCTGAACCGATTTGGATGATATTTTGCAAGTTTTTCGAGACTCATAAAATATTGGGATGTACGGAATTTGAGGAAGATCGGTTGATATACACGCCAATTATGACCAGATCGGTGAAAAATATATATGGCAGCTATATCTAAATCTGAACCGATTTTTTCCAAAATCAATAGGGATCGTCTTTGAGCCGAAACAGGACCCCATACCAAATTTTAGGACAATCGGACTAAAACTGCGAGCTGTACTTTGCACACAAAAATACATCAACAGACAGACAGACGGACAGACAGACAGACAGACAGACAGACGGACGTCGCTAAATCGACTCAGAATTTAATTCTAAGACGATCGGTATACTAAACGATGGGTCTCAGACTTTTCCTTCTTGGCGTTACATACAAATGCACAAACTTATTATACCCTGTACCACAATAGTGGTGAAGGGTATAAAAATATGGGAAACATTTAAATCTGAAGCAATCTTAAGGAAACTTCGCAAAAGTTTATTTATGATTTATCGCTCGATATATATGTATTAGAAGTTTAAGAAAATTAGAGTCATTTTTTCAACTATTCGACTAAGCAGTGGCGATTTTACAAGGAAAATGTTGCTATTTTGACCATTTTTGTCGAAATCAGAAAAACATATATATGGGGGCTATATCTAAATCTGAACCGATTTCAACCAAATTTGGCACGCATAGCAACAATGCTAATTCTACTCCCTGTGCCAAATTTCAACTAAATCGGAGTTAAAAATTGGACTCTGTGGTCATATGAGTGTAAATCGGGCGAAAGCTATATATGGGAGATATATCTAAATCTGAACCGATTTCAACCAAATTTGGCACGCATAGCAACAATGCAAATTTTACTCCCTGTGCAAAATTTCAACTAAATCGGAGTTAAAAATTGGCCTCTGTGGTCATATGAGTGTAAATCGGGCGAATGCTATATATGGGAGCTATATCTAAATCTGAACCGATTTCAACCAAATTTGGCACTCATAGCTACAATGCTCATTCTACTCCCTGTGCAAAATTTCAACTAAATCGGAGCAAAAATTTGGCCTCTGTGGTTATTTGAGTGTAAATCGGTTGAAAGCTATATATGGGAGCTATATCTAAATCTGAACCGATTTCAACCAAATTTGACACGCATAGCTATAATACTAATTCTACTCCCTGTGCAAAATTTCAACTAAATCGGAGCAAAAAATTGGCCTCTGTGGGCAAATGAGTGTAAATCGGGCGAAAGCAATATATGGGAGCTATATCTAAATCTGAACCGATTTGGCTGATATTTTGCAAGTTCTTTGAGACTCATAAAATATTTGGATGTACGAAATTTGAGAAAGATCGGTTGATATACACGGCAATTATGACCAGATCGGTGAAAAATATATATGGCAGCTATATCTAAATCTGAACCGATTTTTTCCAAAATCAATAGGGATCGTCTTTGTGCCGAAACAGGACCCCATACCAAATTTTAGGACAATCGGACTAAAACTGCGAGCTGTACTTTGCACACAAAAATACATCAACAGACAGACAGACAGACAGACGGACAGACAGACAGACAGACAGACAGACGGACGTCGCTAAATCGACTCAGAATTTAATTCTAAGACGATCGGTATACTAAACGATTGGTCTCAGACTTTTCCTTCTTGGCGTTACATACAAATGCACAAACTTATTATACCCTGTACCACAGTAGTGGTGAAGGGTATAATTATGCGAAACATTTAAATCTGAAGCAATTTTAAGGAAACTTCGCAAAAGTTTATTTATGATTTATCGCTCGATATATATGTATTAGAAGTTTAAGAAAATTAGAGTAATTTTTTCAACTATTCGACTAAGCAGTGGCGATTTTACAAGGAAAATGTTGGTATTTTGACCATTTTTGTCGAAATCAGAAAAACATATATATGGGAGCTATATCTAAATCTGAACCGATTTCAACCAAATTTGGCACGCATAGCAACAATGCTAATTCTACTCCCTGTGCCAAATTTCAACTAAATCGGAGTTAAAAATTGGCCTCTGTGGTCATATGAGTGTAAATCGGGCGAAAGCTATATATGGGAGATATATCTAAATCTGAACCGATTTCAACCAAATTTGGCACGCATAGCAACAATGCAAATTCTACTCCCTGTGCAAAATTTCAACTAAATCGGAGTTAAAAATTGGCCTCTGTGGTCATATGAGTCTAAATCGGGCGAATGCTATATATGGGAGCTATATCTAAATCTGAACCGATTTCAACCAAATTTGGCACTCATAGCTACAATGCTCATTCTACTCCCTGTGCAAAATTTCAACTAAATCGGAGCAAAAATTTGGCCTCTGTGGTTATTTGAGTGTAAATCGGTTGAAAGCTATATATGGGAGCTATATCTAAATCTGAACCGATTTCAACCAAATTTGACACGCATAGCTATAATCCTAATTCTACTCCCTGTGCAAAATTTCAACTAAATCGGAGCAAAAAATTGGCCTCTGTGGTTATTTGAGTGTAAATCGGGCGAAAGCAATATATGGGAGCTATATCTAAATCTGAACCGATTTCAACCAAATTTGACACGCATAGCTGCAATGCTAGTTCCACTCCCTGTGCAAAATTTCAACTAAATCGGAGCAAAAAATTGGCCTCTGTGGGCAAATGAGTGTAAATCGGGCGAAAGCTATATATGGGAGCTATATCTAAATCTGAACCGATTTCCACAAATTTGACACGCATAGCTATAATACCAATTCTACTCCCTGTGCAAAATTTCAACTAAGTCGGAGCAAAAAATTGGCCTCTGTGGACAAAGGAGTGTAAATCGGGCGAAAGCTATATATGGGAGCTATATCTAAATCTGAACCGATTTGGATGATATTCTGCAAGTTTTTCGAGACTCATAAAATATTGGGATGTACGGAATTTGAGGAAGATCGGTTGATATACACGCCAATTATGACCAGATCGGTGAAAAATATATATGGCAGCTATATCTAAATCTGAACCGATTTTTTCCAAAATCAATAGGGATCGTCTTTGAGCCGAAACAGGACCCCATACCAAATTTTAGGACAATCGGACTAAAAGTGTGAGCTGTACTTTGCACACAAAAATACATCAACAGACAGACAGACAGACGGACAGACAGACGGACAGACAGACGGACATCGCTAAATCGACTCAGAATTTAATTCTAAGACGATCGGTATACTAAACGATGGGTCTCAGACTTTTCCTTCTTGGCGTTACATACAAATGCACAAACTTATTATACCCTGTACCACAGTAGTGGTGAAGGGTATAATTATGCGAAACATTTAAATCTGAAGCAATTTTAAGGAAACTTCGCAAAAGTTTATTTATGATTTATCGCTCGATATATATGTATTAGAATTTTAGGAACAAGTTCAGCTTTCGTCGCGAACAGTCGTATTTTCTCTTTGCAGGTGTTATACTCCCAACTGAATTCTCTCAACTCAGCAGCCTATTTCTCTCGCATATCACCAGATTTTCTACACCTGAGCAAAGGATAGAAACGATTGATAGGTGCTTTATTCTACTAGAGCCATGCATTCATCCTCAGGAGGGAACTCCTTTGGAATACTCGATCCAGGAGGAAATTCGCCTAAACGGAAAAAACACAAAGCAACCACTCTTAATTTGGGTAACTCTTTGGAATATCCACAACTATTACAACCTAAAAACAAAAATCAACCATGCCCCAAATATGTTATAATGAGAAGCACTATACAAGAAAAACCTTTAAAATGCTACAACATATTTCTTATCTCAAAAGCCATTCAAGGAATCTCGAGCGAATCAACACTTAAAACAATATTTACAAGAGATGGAAATCTACTCTTTCTAACAAAAAACGAAGCCCAAGCCAATCGTTTTTTAAAAACCAAAAACTTAGGTGGTATCTGCCCCATAGAATGCGTTTTACATCCTACTCTAAATATAATTAGAGGTGTTGTATATTGCGATTTGCTGACTGATCGTACAGAACAAGAAATTGTTGACGGTATGAAAAAACAAAGAGTTGTTGACTGCAGGAAAATTACTTCATATGTCGATGGAGTTGTTCTGAATACACCTTTACATATACTTAGCTTCAATTTATACGAATTGCCAAAAACCGTTGAAGTTGGTGTTATAGATGTCAAAGTAAAGGAATATATTCCAGACCCAATGCAATGCAAAAACTGTTTCAAACTGGGACACACAAAAAAATATTGCAAAAACAATACCATATGTGAAGTATGTTCATCTTTACTACACGACCCAATACCCTGTTCAAAAGTACAATGTGCCAATTGCAATCACTCCCACCGGGCCAACAACAAACAATGCCCCGTAATACAGCAAAGAAAAGAAGTGCTTAGAAATCAAATAAAAAACAAAACCTCTTTTAAAGAAGCTTTGCTTATTACACCAAAAACAGACACTTTCAACATTCCCATTGAAACACTTGAAACTGCTGTCGCCCAACGTAACAATAGATTTTCTTCAAATAAAAAACCCAACAACTCAACTACCGCTAAGCCAAAAGAAAAAAATACGTTACCGAGTGAAAAAACAATCAATGAAGAAAAAGTAAACAATAACACTGAAACAACAACATCCACAAATGCCAAAAAAACAATTGACACAAATGCAACAATAGACATAAATGCAACCAATAACCCCCCTGATCAGCTGCTAAAGAAATTCAACTCAAAAATTGAAAGTCTAAGCAACAAAAACAAAACAAAAAATGACATTAGCCCTACAAAAACACAAAAAACATCAACAAGTATCATAAGAGAATTATCGCAATCGAATAAAGACTCAAACTCTCTTAATTCACACACAAATGCTACTAATTACATCCCAGCAAAAATCACATCACGTAGACCCGAAATTGACTCCATTGACGACTTTGACATGTCTGAATAAAATTTTCTCTAATTAAGTTCCTCTAATTTTTATATACATAAGTCCCATTTCAAAATAGTTAATTGGAATATCAAAGGTTTTTTCAATAATTATGTGGATCTACAACTATTAATGAAAGATCAGAATCCGAATTTCATATCGCTACAAGAAACTCACATACCATATGCCACGCATAGCAACAATGCTAATTCTACTCCCTGTGCCAAATTTCAACTAAATCGGAGTTCAAAATTGGACTCTGTGGTCATATGAGTGTAAATCGGGCGAAAGCTATATATGGGAGATATATCTAAATCTGAACCGATTTCAACCAAATTTGGCACGCATAGCTACAATGCTAATTCTACTCCCTGTGCAAAATTTCAACTAAATCGGAGTTAAAAATTGGCCTCTGTGGTCATATGAGCCTAAATCGGGCGAATGCTATATATGGGAGCTATATCTAAATCTGAACCGATTTCAACCAAATTTGGCACTCATAGCTACAATGCTCATTCTACTCCCTGTGCAAAATTTCAACTAAATCGGAGCAAAAATTTGGCCTCTGTGGTTATTTGAGTGTAAATCGGTTGAAAGCTATATATGGGAGCTATATCTAAATCTGAACCGATTTCAACCAAATTTGACACGCATAGCTATAATCCTAATTCTACTCCCTGTGCAAAATTTCAACTAAATCGGAGCAAAAAATTGGCCTCTGTGGGCAAATGAGTGTAAATCGGGCGAAAGCAATATATGGGAGCTATATCTAAATCTGAACCGATTTGGCTGATATTTTGCAAGTTTTTTGAGACTCATAAAATATTCGGATGTACGGAATTTGAGAAAGATCGGTTGATATACACGGCAATTATGACCAGATCGGTGAAAAATATATATGGCAGCTATATCTAAATCTGAACAGATTTTTTTCCAAAATCAATAGGGATCGTCTTTGAGCCGAAACAGGACCCTATACCAAATTTTAAGATAATCGGACTAAAACTGCGAGCTGTACTTTGCACACAAAAATACATCAACAGACAGACAGACGGACAGACAGACAGACAGACGGACATCGCTAAATCGACTCAGAATTTAATTCTAAGACGATCGGTATACTAAACGATGGGTCTCAGACTTTTCCTTCTTGGCGTTACATACAAATGCACAAACTTATTATACCCTGTACCACAGTAGTGGTGAAGGGTATAAAAATATGGGAAACATTTAAATCTGAAGCAATCTTAAGGAAACTTCGCAAAAGTTTATTTATGATTTATCGCTCGATATATATGTATTAGAAGTTTAAGAAAATTAGAGTCATTTTTTCAACTATTCGACTAAGCAGTGGCGATTTTACAAGGAAAATGTTGCTATTTTGACCATTTTTGTCGAAATCAGAAAAACATGTATATGGGAGCTATATCTAAATCTGAACCGATTTCAACCAAATTTGGCACGCATAGCAACAATGCTAATTCTACTCCCTGTGCCAAATTTCAACTAAATCGGAGTTAAAAATTGGACTCTGTGGTCATATGAGTGTAAATCGGGCGAAAGCTATATATGGGAGATATATCTAAATCTGAACCGATTTCAACCAAATTTGGCACGCATAGCAATAATGCAAATTCTACTCCCTGTGCAAAATTTCAACTAAATCGGAGCAAAAAATTGGCCTCTCTGGACAAAGGAGTGTAAATCGGGCGAAAGCTATATATGGGAGCTATATCTAAATCTGAACCGATTTGGATGATATTTTGCAAGTTTTTCGAGACTCATAAAATATTGGGATGTACGGAATTTGAGGAAGATCGGTTGATATACACGCCAATTATGACCAGATCGGTGAAAAATATATATGGCAGCTATATCTAAATCTGAACCGATTTTTTCCAAAATCAATAGGGATCGTCTTTGTGCCGAAACAGGACCCCATACCAAATTTTAGGACAATCGGACTAAAACTGCGAGCTGTACTTTGCACACAAAAATACATCAACAGACAGACAGACAGACGGACAGACAGACAGACGGACGTCGCTAAATCGACTCAGAATTTAATTCTAAGACGATCGGTATACTAAACGATGGGTCTCAGACTTTTCCTTCTTGGCGTTACATACAAATGCACAAACTTATTATACCCTGTACCACAGTAGTGGTGAAGGGTATAATTATGCGAAACATTTAAATCTGAAGCAATTTTAAGGAAACTTCGCAAAAGTTTATTTATGATTTATCGCTCGATATATATGTATTAGAAGTTTAGGAAAATTAGAGTCATTTTTACAACTTTTCGAGTAAGCAGTGGCGATTTTACAAGGAAAATGTTGGTATTTTGACCATTTTTGCCGAAATCAGAAAAAAATATATATGGGAGCTATATCTAAATCTGAACCGATTTCAACCAAATTTGGCACGCATAGCAACAATGCTAATTCTACTCCCTGTGCCAAATTTCAACTAAATCGGAGTTAAAAATTGGACTCTGTGGTCATATGAGTGTAAATCGGGCGAATGCTATATATGGGAGCTATATCTAAATCTGAACCGATTTCAACCAAATTTGGCACTCATAGCTAAAGGGTGATTCTTTTGAGGTTAGGATTTTCATGCATTAGTATTTGACAGATCACGTGGGATTTCAGACATGGTGTCAAAGAGAAAGATGCTCAGTATGCTTTGACATTTCATCATGAATAGACTTACTAACGAGCAACGCTTGCAAATCATTGAATTTTATTACCAAAATCAGTGTTCGGTTCGAAATGTGTTTATCGACAAATTTTGTTCAGCGATGAGGCTCATTTCTGGTTGAATGGCTACGTAAATAAGCAAAATTGCCGCATTTGGAGTGAAGAGCAACCAGAAGCCGTTCAAGAACTGCCCATGCATCCCGAAAAATGCACTGTTTGGTGTGGTTTGTACGCTGGTGGAATCATTGGACCGTGTTTTTTCAAAGATGCTGTTGGACGCAACGTTACGGTGAATGGCGATCGCTATCGTTCGATGCTAACAAACTTTTTGTTGCCAAAAATGGAAGAACTGAACTTGGTTGACATGTGGTTTCAACAAGATGGCGCTACATGCCACACAGCTCGCGATTCTATGGCCATTTTGAGGGAAAACTTCGGAGAACAATTCATCTCAAGAAATGGACCGGTAAGTTGGCCACCAAGATCATGCGATTTGACGCCTTTAGACTATTTTTTGTGGGGCTACGTCAAGTCTAAAGTCTACAGAAATAAGCCAGCAATATATGGGAGCTATATCTAAATCTGAACCGATTTGGCTGATATTTTGCAAGTTTTTTGAGACTCATAAAATATTCGGATGTACGGAATTTGAGAAAGATCGGTTGATATACACGGCAATTATGACCAGATCGGTGAAAAATATATATGGCAGCTATATCTAAATCTGAACAGATTTTTTTCCAAAATCAATAGGGATCGTCTTTGAGCCGAAACAGGACCCTATACCAAATTTTAAGATAATCGGACTAAAACTGCGAGCTGTACTTTGCACACAAAAATACATCAACAGACAGACAGACGGACAGACAGACAGACAGACGGACATCGCTAAATCGACTCAGAATTTAATTCTAAGACGATCGGTATACTAAACGATGGGTCTCAGACTTTTCCTTGTTGGCGTTACATACAAATGCACAAACTTATTATACCCTGTACCACAGTAGTGGTGAAGGGTATAGAAATATGGGAAACATTTAAATCTGGAGCAATTTTAAGAAAACTTCGCAAAAGTTTATTTATGATTTATCGCTCGATATATATGCATTAGAAGTTTAGGAAAATTAGAGTCATTTTTACAACTTTTCCACTAAGCAGTGGCGATTTTACAAGGAAAATGTTGGTATTTTGACCATTTTTGTCGAAATCAGAAAAACATATATATGGGAGCTATATCTAAATCTGAACCGATTTCAACCAAATTTGGCACGCATAGCTACAATGCTATTTCTACTCCCTGTGCCAAATTTCAACTAAGTCGGAGTTAAAAATTGGCCTCTGTGGTCATTTGAGTGTAAATCGGGCGAAAGCTATATATGGGAGCTATATCTAAATCTGAACCGATTTCAACTAAATCGGAGCAAAAAATTGGCCTCTGTGGTCATTTGAGTGTAAATCGGGCGAAAGCTATATATGGGAGCTATATCTAAATCTGAACCGATTTCAACCAAATTTGACACGCATAGCTACAATGCTAATTCTACCCCCTGTGCAAAATTTCAACTATATCGGAGCAAAAAATTGGCCTCTGTGGTCATTTGAGTGTAAATCGGGCGAAAGCTATATATGGGAGCTATATCTAAATCTGAACCGATTTCCACCAAATTTGACCCGCATAGCTGTAATGCTAATTCTACTCCCTGTGCAAAATTTCAACTAAATCGGAGCAAAAAATTGGCCTCTGTGGACAAAGGAGTGTAAATCGGGCGAAAGCTATATATGGGAGCTATATCTAAATCTGAACCGATTTGGATGATATTTTGCAAGTTTTTCGAGACTCATAAAATATTGGGATGTACGGAATTTGAGGAAGATCGGTTGATATACACGCCAATTATGACCAGATCGGTGAAAAATATATATGGCAGCTATATCTAAATCTGAACCGATTTTTTCCAAAATCAATAGGGATCGTCTATGAGCCGAAACAGGACCCCATACCAAATTTTAGGACAATCGGACTAAACCTGCGAGCTGTACTTTGCACACAAAAATACATCAACAAACAGACAGACGGACAGACAGACGGACATCGCTAAATCGACTCAGAATTTAATTCTAAGACGATCGGTATACTAAACGATGGGTCTCAGACTTTTCCTTCTTGGCGTTACATACAAATGCACAAACTTATTATACCCTGTACCACAGTAGTGGTGAAGGGTATAAAAAGTGACGGCACATGAACACCATAACATTAAACACAAATTTAAAATAATTTCAAAAATAAATAAATAAAAACTAAATTAAAATATCACACAGCTTTTTCCTTATGGCTACGATCACAGATGATTGAACTTAAACTAAATGATTGCTAATGTATAAGCAGCATTAGTGCTGTCTTTGTCCTCTTTTCTGTTTATTGCACCTTGAATTCTTTGTTGTATTCTTAGACTCTCTAAAGTGTAATGTTTGTTTACTCTTCTCTCTTTGTCTAAGATTTTCACATTCTCCAAATCTGCTGTATGTCCGAACTCTATGCAGTGTTGAGCCAAAGCTGTCGTTTGTTTTGCTTTTCTTATATCTTCTTCGTGCTCTGTTACCCTCGTCGCTAAGCTACGTTTGGTTGTCCGCACATGGTATTTTTTGCATGTTTCTTTGTCTATGCATTTGATTTGTTGTGTTTTTGTTATGGTAAATATTGCATTTAATGTTTTGTTGGGCCTGTGAGCGAAGGTTATTTGATTGTCATCTACTATTTCTTTAAGCATTGCAGTTTCTGTGAGTTTTGGAATATATGGGAGTTTGTAATATTTTGTGATATTGCCAGATTGATTAACGTCGGTGGTATTTTTGATTGTCATCTACTATTTCTTTAAGCATTGCAGTTTCTGTGAGTTTTGGAATATATGAGAGGCTGTAATATTTTGTGATATTCCCAGATTGATTAACGTCGGTGGTGTATACTTTTTGTGGTAAACATTTATTCTTTTCCAGGATGTAACAACAATTTCATAAAGACTAACTAAAATAATAATCTTTTCTGGCTAATTGCAATTTTCCCTCACATTCAATTCCCTTCCACGAGGTTTTTTAGTTCTTAGCACCTTTTTCTGTAATACAAACAATGTAGACGAAATTATTCTATTTTATATTTTTCTTTTTTAAGTTTTACCTTTCGCCTGGACGGAGAATCGAACCGCGGACCATGCAATTTGTAAGCCAACAAACAATCCACTGAACTATGTAGCCGTTATTGTCATCAATAGACAATTATCCATATAAGTTATATTTATATAGCATAGCTTGCGGCGCCCACGAGCCGATTTCACGGAAACATACATTTAGTTGGGAAACGTGGAGCAGTGATTGCTACGTCTGACTTGCATGCCAATGGTCGTGGTGATAAAAGTTAAAAATTTTCGAAGCAATTCAAAAAACTCTAACAAAAGAAAAACGTTTTCGGTACACGTTTTCCAGACGTTTTTTTCTTCTTTGTGTGTAGGACCAATAAAATTAAAGTTAGGATACAGATCTCATTTATCAAATTTTAATTCTCTTTTCGCGGTTTATTAATAAAGGTACTCACGTACAACCAAATGACTGTCTAAAAATCAAAATTATAACGGATACTTCAATAAAAAATGTTTCCTTAATTCCAAAAAAACTTTAAACCAACGACGCTAAGTCCTAAAAAAAGTCTTAGCCTATATTTGATGCGTTTTTATCTTAAATCTAAAGTTTCTATATTTCAGTTAATTCAAGGACAATTTCTATAAATCAAAAATGTGTTTCTTTACTTTAAGGAAAATTAGTCTTAGTTCAAAAACATGCGACTTTAACAAAGGGACGCAAATTTACAAAATCTGTGTCCAAAATTTAATGAAAAAAATGTTAGAAGCAACGATTATAAACTTTATTTTAATTACATTTTCATTATTTGTCCTTAATATTTAATCTAATATAACTTAAATATTTTTTTCAGTGTGGTTAGGCCAATATTGGCATAAGCATGTGTTGTCTGGTCACCAATTTACCGTAGTTCTATACGTCGTATTGACATAGGAGGATTATATGTGGTATTGTATTTCTCTTTAAACATATTAGTGGAGATATTTTCTCAACTGTCGAAAGGTCGGTTTGATCCCCACATTCATACTAAACTTTACGAAATCTGTAAATAAACTTTTTGACGCAATGGAAGTATCACGAGTTCGTAAAAAGATTGAACAGAAATTTCACATAAAGATTTTAGATTTAGAAATGAAAGAAACCAATTTAAAATTAAAGGATTTACACTGCGGATTGGCATAACAAAAACAAAATCTACGATCAACGTTAAACGAGACAGAATACAGAAATTTCACAAAGAGACAAGATCATAGGTATAAGGACATCACATCTCGTGTACAAAAGATACAAAACCTGAAAAGAAAACAACTTGAAATATACAAATTCAAATTTAACCCATCATGGTTTGTTAACTAAACTAATCTAGAATTCACGGAGGATAGCATATGGCTTCTCTCTTTGCGCTCAAAATTTACAATACCGGCAAATAGAAACAATATTTGCACTGTAAACTTAATTGCTGATTTGGAACGGTGGGTATAGACAATCACTGATGAAAGGGAGAATGACATATAAAGCAGTAAAAAATTAGACAATGGGAACAAAACAGTAATAATGTACAAAAAGATTACGATGAAAAGATGGAATCTTTATTGGACGACAAGAATACATATAAAACAATAAGAGAAGGCCCAACGCAGAAACTACAAAGTAAAAACAATAAAATAGTAGCAGATCTTTTCAAAAGTGGCTACATTTCTACACAGGAAAGCTATCATCCAACGCAGCGACTGCACCGAGATTGTATGGACTGCCTACAATACACAATCCTAATATGCCCCTACGACCAATATCATCGTCGGTGGAAGTTCCATGATACAATATATCCAAACACATTGGTTAAATAATCAAAAATCTCATATTAGAGAAGTACAACATAAAGAATTCGTATGAATTGAAAGACAGACTTAAAAATGTATCATTGGATGAAAACGATATATTAGTATCATTTGACGTGGTATCGTTGTTCACCAACATACCTGAAGAACATACATAGGACGGATGTTTACCTTGTCATAGGACGGATGTTTACCAACATACCTGAAGAACATACAAAAATACCTAGTACTTTCCTTAACCTCTTTTGTGTTCTTCGTTTTCCAATCGTTCATTGTAAAAGTAACGCCTTTTGTTTTACTGTTATAATTATCGGTAATATGACCATATCCCTTATGCCTGCACGACATCTACCAGATGGTAGAATGCACTAGCCAAGATGAGAACATGCCTAAAAGTATGTGTGCCATATCACCGGTACAATAACGCCCCATAGAAAGTTCTAGATAGCCGAGGCAATGAACATAAGTCGATAAATATGTGCAATGTCGCCCGTGCGACATCTACCAGGTAGTAGATTAATCTAGAAGGTTGTAGGCCAGTTAGCGAGAACATTCGAAATCGTCATATCTCGGTATATAAACCCTTAGTGGAGAGAGCTGTCAAGTCAGTCGTAAGCTAAAGTTTATACAGTACTCATCGTAGAGCAAATAAGTGAAACCAATCAGTTAAACAAATAAATTGTAGATTGCCGTTATTTGAAAAGAACTGTGTTTTAATTATCGTGTAATTAAATACGCCTCAATATAAAAACGTAACAATTGGTGTCGAAAGTGAAATAACGGAAAAAAATCTACAATGAAGTTTAATCAGCTTCGAGTGGAAGACCTGAAGAAAGAATTGAGCAAAATGGAGCAGCCGACTACAGGAAATAAGCCCCAATTATAAAAGCGACTACTGGAAGAGTTCGAGCGGCGCAGTATTGATATCGAAACACATGAGTTCGATTATAAGGTTGTTGATATATAATGTTGTTGATTACACATCGATGGTCAATATTTTGAGCAAAATAATGGAAAAAATGCAAGAAAATTCTAGAAAATTGGAAGAAAAATTCGACGAAAATTCAAAAAAGATGGACGAAAATTAAAAAAAAAATGGACGAAAATTCTAGAATTCTAAATGGGAATCTTCAACAAATTGCTGGAGGCATGGAAAAACGTGTGGACCATATCGAAAGCCAAATTGCGGAGCTGGATAAGAAGATTATTTCTGTGGATGAGAAAATTATGATTCATGATGGGAAGTTTCTACACATTGAAAGAAAAATGTCAGAGCTGGAAATTAAAGGTGGGCCAGTGAAGTAATAGCGGCACTTCAACGTAAATATGGCGGAGAACATAAGCAAGACATCTTCAGAATGGAATTAAGAGGAAGAGTTCAGAAGTCAAATGAGACTCTACAAGACTTTGCAACAGAGGTTGAGCGGTTGGTGCTTTTGGCATACCCTGGAGAGAATCATCCTCTTATAGATCGTATCAGGATTGAGACTTTTGTGAATGGCATTCGAGACTCTGAGATAAAATGTGCAACATATGCCGCACAAAAAGCGACATTCACAGAAACAGTAACATTTGCACTTGTACAAGAGACTGCGAGATTGCTGGCACGGCCTCAAATTCACAAAGTGCGCAGAGTAGAGACCGAGTGTGAAGAATCGAAATCGGTTATTGAATTGGTAAAAGAGGCTCTAAGGCAGATAATGTAAGAAATGAAGCAGCAGGCAAATAAATCTAGAATAAAATGCTATAACTGTGATAAGGCTGGACATCTTTCCCGGGAATGTAAAGCGTGGAGTAAAACGTCGGGGTCAATCTCGCCATCTCCATTAAACAATAATCATAAGAAGGCGACCACAAAGCCAAGCGACTAAAATTTAAATTTTGCGGATAATAGAAAAGGTGGCAAACAAGTTATTGATCAAGCCTTGACACGACGGCATTGCAATGTAGAAAGCACACGCTACTCGAAGGCTGAACCAAAGGAGACAGTTGTAAATGTCAGGCAGTTATACATCGAATCTGGCACAGACTGGTCAACAGAGCAACGTAAAGATCCCATTCTGAGAAAAATTATTTCGGCAAAAGAAGAAAATAAGAAACCCAGCAAGAAAGACATCGCAGCCGAAAGCCCACTTATGAAATCATACTGGGCTCAATGGGATAGTTTAGTTCTAGTCAATGGATCCCTGTAACGTAAATGGGAAAGCGAAGATGGCAAGAGCAGCCGAAATTTGATCATCGTACCGGATTCCAAAATAAGAGACGTTTTGGCGGAGTTCCATAATGGTCCCAGTGGAGGTCATCTGGGAATAACCAAAACAGCCGAGAAAGTGAAGCAACGATTCTACTGGGTTGGATGCCAGAAATCAATTGCTGAATGGGTAGCCAATTGCGAGAAGTGCATGAAGGCGAATGGTCCAACAAGGAAAAGTCGAGGTCCTATGCAAGAGTATAGACCAGGAGCCCCGTTTGAAAGAATAGCAATGGACGTGGCAGGCCCTTTCCCAGTAAGTGATTCTGGAAACCGTTATGTCCTTGTGGTCATGGATTACTTCAGCAAATGGCCGGAGGTGTATGCAATTCCAAACCAAGAGGCAAAAACGATTGTGGATGTGGTCAACAAAAACTGGATATGTCGCTACGGTGTGCCGTCCGAGATTCACTCAGACCAGGGAAGAAATTTTGAATCGGCCATATTCAATGAGATGTGTGAATCCCTTGGTATCAAGAAAACGAGGACTACGCCATTACATCCACAATCCGATGGCATGGTAGAAAGGTTTAATCGCACTCTGGAGGTACATCTTCGAAAAGTGGTGGACATCGGCCAGAGGGACTGGGACGAACATATACCAAAGTTTTTGCTGTCATATAGCTCTGCCATTCATGATTCCACCTCTTGAACACCGGCCAATGTTCTATTCGGAACTGAGTTGAAGTTGCCTGGAGATCTGATATTCGGTGCTAAACCTAATGAGCTCGCCATGGAAGAAAACACAAACGACATCCCAAACACTTTCGGTGAAGTTCACGAATCAGTGCGCAACAAAATAGAAATGATCAGCAACAGAATGAAGGCGAGATACGATCGTGCTGTAAATACTGAGGGCTTCCAAGAAGAAGAATTGGTTCTGCTATTTAACCCGCAACGAAAGAAAGGATTGTGTCCTCAACTGCAAACACATTGGGAAGGCCCATACAAAGTCATCAAGAAGATCAATGATGTTGTATACCGCATTCAAAAGGACGACAGCCCAAGGTCAAAGATGAAAGTTGTTCACCTGGAACGTTTGGCTCCTTACGGAACGGGATCTGTGCCTATTCGGGACGAACAGGCTTAAGCAGGAGGCAGTCTTACGAATGTGATATTTCTGGATTTAAGTTTATTTGAATTAATTTTCGTTAATTTAAATTTCAAATTGCAAAGATAAAATTACGTCATAAATTGTTAGAGTCATTTCTTTATTTTCTAGTACTTTCCTAAACATCTTTTGTGTTCTTAGTTTTCCAATCGTTCATTGTAAAAGTAACGCCTTTTGTATTACTGTTATAATTATCGGTAATATAACAATAATGCCTCATAGAAAGTTCTAGATAGCCGAGACAATGAACATACGTCGATAAATATGTGCGATGTCGCCCGTGCGACATATACCAGGTAGTGCATTAATCTAGAAGGTTGTAGGCCAATTAGCGAAATCATTCGAAATCGACATATCTCGGTATATAAACCCCTAGCGGAGAGAGCAGTCAAGTCAGTCGTAAACTAAAGTTTATACAGTACACATCGTAGAGCAAATAAGTGAAACCAATCAGTTAAACAAATAAATTGTAGATTGTCGTTATTTGAAAAGAACTGTGTTTTAATTATCGTGTATTTAAATACGCCTCCATATAAAAACGTAACAATATGACAGTGTTTCGGTGGACCAATTTGTGCATGGTTGTTAGAGATCATATGCTGACACCATGTACCTAATTTCAACCGGATCGGATGAAATTTGCTTCACTTAGAGGCTCCGCAAGCCAAATCTGGGGATCGGTTTATATGGGGGCTATATATAATTATGGACCGATGTGGACCAATTTTTGCATGGTCGTTAGGGACCATATACTAACACCATGTACAAAATTTCAGCCGGATCGGAATTAGGATACAGATATCATTTATCAAATCAAAATTATAACGGATACTTCAATAAAAAATGTTTTCTTAATTCCAAAAAAAACTTTAAACCAACGACGCTAAGTCCTAAAAAGTCTTAGCCTATATTTGATGCGTTTTTATCCTAAATCTAAAGTTTCTATATTTCAGTTAATTCAAGGACAATTTCTATAAATCAAAAATGTGTTTCTTTACTTTAAGGAAAATTAGTCTTAGTTCAAAAACATGCGACTTTAACAAAGGGACGCAAATTTACAAAATCTGTGTCCAAAATTTAATGAAAAAAATGTTAGAAGCAACGATTATAAACTTTATTTTAATTACATTTTCATTATTTGTCCTTAATATTTAATCTAATATAACTTAAATATTTTTTTTCAGAGTGGTTAGGCCAATATTGGCATAAGCATGTGTTGTCTGGTCACCAATTTACCGTAGTTATATACGTCGTATTGACATAGGAGGATTATATGTGGTATTGTATTTCTCTTTAAACATATTAGTGGAGATATTTTCTCAACTGTCGAAAGGTCGGTTTGATCCCCACATTCATACTAAACTTTACGAAACCTGTAAATAAACTTTTTGACGCAATGGAAGTATCACGAGTTCGTAAAAAGATTGAACAGAAATTTCACATAAAGATTTTAGATTTAGAAATGAAAGAAACCAATTTAAAATTAAAGGATTTACACTGCGGATTGGCATAACAAAAACAAAATCTACGATCAACGTTAAACGAGACAGAATACAGAAATTTCACAAAGAGACAAGATCATAGGTATAAGGACATCACATCTCGTGTACAAAAGATACAAAACCTGAAAAGAAAACAACTTGAAATATACAAATTCAAATTTAACCCATCATGGTTTGTTAACTAAACTAATCTAGAATTCACGGAGGATAGCATATGGCTTCTCTCTTTGCGCTCAAAATTTACAATACCGGCAAATAGAAACAATATTTGCACTGTAAACTTAATTGCTGATTTGGAACGGTGGGTATAGACAATCACTGATGAAAGGGAGAATGACATATAAAGCAGTAAAAAATTAGACAATGGGAACAAAACAGTAATAATGTACAAAAAGATTACGATGAAAAGATGGAATCTTTATTGGACGACAAGAATACATATAAAACAATAAGAGAAGGCCCAACGCAGAAACTACAAAGTAAAAACAATAAAATAGTAGCAGATCTTTTCAAAAGTGGCTACATTTCTACACAGGAAAGTTATCATCCAACGCAGCGACTGCACCGAGATTGTATGGACTACCTAAAATACACAATCCTAATATGCCCCTACGACCAATATCATCGTCGGTGGAAGTTCCATGATACAATATATCCAAACACATTGGTTAAATAATCAAAAATCTCATATTAGAGAAGTACAACATAAAGAATTCGTATGAATTGAAAGACAGACTTAATAATGTATCCTTGGATGAAAACGATATATAGTATCATTTGACGTGGTGTCGTTGTTCACCAACATACCTGAAGAACATACATAGGACGGATGTTTACCTTGCCATAGGACGGAAGTTTACCAACATACCTGAAGAACATACAAAAATACCTAGTACTTTCCTTAACCTCTTTTGTGTTCTTCGTTTTCCAATCGTTCATTGTAAAAGTAACGCCTTTTGTTTTACTGTTATAATTATCGGTAATATGACCATATCCCTTATGCCTGCACGACATCTACCAGATGGTAGAATGCACTAGCCAAGATGAGAACAAGTCTAAAAGTATGTGAAATAATATAAGAAATAAGTGAAACCAATCAGTTAAACAAATAAATTGTAGATTGTCGTTATTTGAAAAGAACTGTGTTTTAATTATCGTGTAATTAAATACGCCTCAATATAAAAACGTAACAATTGGTGTCGGAAGTGAAATAACGGAAAAAATCTACAATGAAGTTTAATCAGCTTCGAGTGGAAGACCTGAAGAAGGAATTGAGCAAAATGGAGCAGCCGACTACAGGAAATAAGCCCCAATTATAAAAGCGACTACTGGAAGAGTTCGAGCGGCGCAGTATTGATATCGAAACACATGAGTTCGATTATAAGGTTGTTGATATATAATGTTGTTGATTACACATCGATGGTCAATATTTTGAGCAAAATGATGGAAGAAAATTCTCTAAAAATGCAAGAAAATTCTAGAAAATTGGAAGAAAAATTCGACGAAAATTCAAAAAAGATGGACGAAAATTCAAAAAAAAAGGACGAAAATTCTAGAATTCTAAATGGGAATCTTCAACAAATTGCTGAAGGCATGGAAAAACGTGGGGACCATATCGAAAGCCAAATTGGGGAGCTGGATAAGAAGATTGTTTCTGTGGATGAGAAAATTATGATTCATGATGGGAAGTTTCTACACATTGAAAGAAAAATGTCAGAGCTGGAAATTAAAAGTGGGCCAGTGAAGTAATAGCGGCACTTCAACGTAAGTATGGCGGAGAACATAAGCAAGACATTTTCAGAATGGAATTAAGAGGAAGAGTTCAGAAGTCAAATGAGACTCTACAAGACTTTGCAACAGAGGTTGAGCGGTTGGTGCTTTTGGCATACCCTGGAGAGAATCATCCTCTTATAGATCGTATCAGGATTGAGACTTTTGTGAATGGCATTCGAGACTCTGAGATAAAATGTGCAACATATGCCGCACAAAAAGCGACATTCACAGAAACAGTAACATTTGCACTTGTACAAGAGACTGCGAGATTGCTGGCACGGCCTCAAATTCACAAAGTGCGCAGAGTAGAGAGCGAGTGTGAAGAATCGAAATCGGTTATTGAATTGGTAAAAGAGGCTCTAAGGCAGATAATGTAAGAAATGAAGCAGCAGGCAAATAAATCTAGAATAAAATGCTATAACTGTGATAAGGCTGGACATCTTTCCCGGGAATGTAAAGCGTGGCGTAAAACGTCGGGGTCAATCTCGCCATCTCCATTAAACAATAATCATAAGAAGGCGACCACAAAGCCAAGCGACTAAAATTTACATTTTGCGGATAATAGAAAAGGTGGCAAACAAGTTATTGATCAAGCCTTGACACGACGGCATTGCATTGTAGAAAGCACACGCTACTCGAAGGCTGAACCAAAGGAGACAGTTGTAAATGTCAGGCAGTTACACATCGAATCTGGCACAGACTGGTCAACAGAGCAACGTAAAGATCCCATTCTGAGAAAAATTATTTCGGCAAAAGAAGAAAATAAGAAACCCAGCAAGAAAGACATCGCAGCCGAAAGCCCACTTATGAAATCATACTGGGCTCAATGGGATAGTTTAGTTCTAGTCAATGGATCCCTGCAACGTAAATGGGAAAGCGAAGATGGCAAGAGCAGCCGAAATTTGATCATCGTACCGGATTCAAAAATAAGAGACGTTTTGGCGGAGTTCCATAATGGTCCCAGTGGAGGTCATCTGGGAATAACCAAAACAGCCGAGAAAGTGAAGCAACGATTCTACTGGGTTGGATGCCAGAAATCAATTGCTGAATGGGTAGCCAATTGCGAGAAGTGCATGAAGGCGAAAGGTCCAACAAGGAAAAGTCGAGGTCCTATGCAAGAGTATAGACCAGGAGCCCCGTTTGCAAGAATAGCAATGGACGTGGCAGGCCCTTTCCCAGTAAGTGATTCTGGAAACCGTTATGTCCTTGTGGTCATGGATTACTTCAGCAAATGGCCGGAGGTGTATGCAATTCCAAACCAAGAGGCAAAAACGATTGTGGATGTGGTCAACAAAAACTGGATATGTCGCTACGGTGTGCCGTCCGAGATTCACTCAGACCAGGGAAGAAATTTTGAATCGGCCATATTCAATGAGATGTGTGAATCCCTTGGTATCAAGAAAACGAGGACTACGCCATTACATCCACAATCCGATGGCATGGTAGAAAGGTTTAATCGCACTCTGGAGGTACATCTTCGAAAAGTGGTGGACATCGGCCAGAGGGACTGGGACGAACATATACCAAAGTTTTTGCTGTCATATAGCTCTGCCATTCATGATTCCACCTCTCGAACACCGGCCAATGTTCTATTCGGAACTGAGTTGAAGTTGCGGAGATCTGATATTCGGTTCTCTTGTACATAAATCCAAATTATGTCCGTTACTCCACCAACCCAACAAACAAAACGAAAGCTCAAAGAAACATCGCCAGATTTCTTAATAATGGCCAAAAAACCAGTTGGAAATATGGATGTGGAAGAGTTGATGAATATGATGAAAATCACTATGAATAGTATATTAGAAGATAAACTAGAAACATTGCCAACAAAAGCAGATATCGAGGAAGTTAAGGCAGTTGTTGCTACCACAGCTTCGGAGATTGTAGAACTGCGAGAGGAAAATAAGAAATTAAAAGATGAAATAAATATGCTCAAACTGAATCGCAAAGAAATGGAACAAGAAGTAAAGTGGTTGGAAAATCAAATTAAAAGCACAAAATTAGTGTTTAGAGGTATTAATTTCAACATAAAGGCATTGGAATCTGTTAAAAAGATTTACTCTGATATTTTAAAAGTCGACGTAAGCATTAATTCAGCTCGACTTCTCTTGAGAACCTATGACACTTGTTCAGTGATGGCGGAGTTTGATTCGGAGACAACATTAATGCGAGTATTAGGAAAAACAAGAAACTTGGCCGGCACAAAAATATCAATATGTCGAGATATAAACCCAAGACGACAAAAAAAAAAATTGCACAATTTATCCATAAAAAGGTCAATCTGGAACGAAAGCAAAAAGCATAAAATAGTTGTCAGAGATGATAAGTGTAATGTACCAGACCAATATCTGAATAGGGATGTAAGTTTTGTAAAGAATATCATAACATCTTAGAATTGTGAAAGACTTAGGACTGCGGGAGCCTTCTTTCGCTAGCACAATCAGGTGGGGGGTTCGTGTCCTTACCATACCAATGTTCTGTTGGCATAAATTTTAACAGAACCCCTAACAAAAATTATTTTCTTTTATGGCCTCATTCCTTGAAAACACTTATGAAGAATAATTTACCGAGCCATGATTTTTATATCATTACCTTCAAATATTTATTAATCGATTATATGTATATGATTCTAACATATTTTAGTTAAATTTTAAATTACATCAATTCAAAATTATTCAATTTATATTATAATAGGTAATTTTACTCATTAATATTAAAAAAGAGGAAACAAAATTTACGTCCCTAATAGGGTTAAGAATCAAAATATCTAACTTTCACTCATAAAGAAATTATGCCATGGAATCAAAACAAAACAAATAAAACCTGCCCCTTTTGCTATGAGCACAATAAAAGAGAGATCATAAGAGAGGCTTAGTGTATGGTAAACCAGTTATTTGGAGATTAAATAGTCTTTAGAAAAATAGAGAGAATAATAAAAAAAGACAATAATATCACACCATACTCTTTTGTGCTCTCTCAATTATCGATATGTATGTGCATAGATAATTGTATTAAAGGGAAAAAAAAATAAAATAACTCAACACCGAAAAAATGGAGGAACTAATAAAGAGTAAAAACTTACCAACAACTCGATCATGATGAAGGCCTCCATGTGGTCGATGATGCTGTTGTGATGTAAATGTTAATTATGTT
Source organism: Haematobia irritans (assembly GCF_050003625.1). NCBI lineage: Eukaryota > Metazoa > Arthropoda > Insecta > Diptera > Muscidae > Haematobia > Haematobia irritans. The sequence goes on along the minus strand of NC_134398.1, from coordinate 111,092,865 downwards.
AAAGGGTGTTGATTACGCCGTGATAATATTTTTGAATGCACATTCGCAAAATTATTTTTTTGTAACTCATGGCAACATCTCAATATAAAATTTTATGCACTTAAACTATCTAAAAAAATGTTTCAAATTAAATTTCCATTGAAATTTAATAATTTATGAATTATACGAATTATAGCCGATGAAATGAATGAAGATATGTTTAATTTTGTTTTGACGACCGTATCAGGTTACATCGGGGTAAAGCCGGTTGAAGTGTTCAGAAGTAATAATTTTACAATTCCGGAAATTATCATCGTGAAACTACAGTCGCAATGGCCTGGGCATCATAGAAAGGCATCAAACTCGAGATTTTATCGAGACAGGGTAAAAAATGCGGCGATGAGATTAAAAAATCCAAGCATTTATAATGACTTTTGTTTCGACAATTTTAATAAGGCGGCATTTTTTGGCTTCCGGGTTGATGAAAATGTTCTAAGCCACTATATCATTGGAGCATATGTTTGAGATTTACATCCAAATTTTGGTATCAAGAATTCTGGCAGGAAAACGAAATTTCAGGATTGTCTTTTATCCAAAAATTATGAAGCTACTACCCTGTGGGTAGTAGCAATCCTTTTGATGAAAAAAAAAAAGGTTTCCGTACTTCGAAACGTTGCGTGAGCATAAAAAATGTATGTCACGTTTTCCCAGATTTTTTTGCAGATATATTGGAAGTATTGTATTTTATCTAGCAAAGTTTAATTAAATGTTAAATTCTGGCGAGAAAGCAAATAATCCACAAAATTATTTACCTTTAGAAAATACTGTTTAAAATTTAAAGTAAAAATGTGATCAGTGGAGAAGTTTCACGAAAATTTATAAATCACTTGCTGATTAAAATGAAAAATTTTGATTTTTTCTCTTGGATAGAAACACTTTAGCTGTGATCTGGTTGCCGTTTCACAGAGGAAGGAAGCTCACGTTTTTACCCGAATCGATGAAAGAAAGGAGTTTTGATTTTCTCTATGATGCCTAAAGAATAATGTCAAAACTGCGCGAATAGTGGTGTTGCCATTTCCCCGATAGATCACAAAATATTTACCCAAATTTCACTAATGAACACAGGGAAACATAAAATAAATTTTGGTATTCGCACTTACGAAATTTTTCCTGGTCATTTAAATTTCGATTTTATAGGATTTAAATAAAAATCCGATTTTTAAAATTTTCATCAATATTCACAACATTTTCTTATGGTATTTATTTAATAAATATAGTTAATTTATGTAATTCACTGAATAAATATGTTATTATGTACAGAGGGATTCGCGTATAGACTCCTTTAATATAGTCCAATTACAAACTGCGTAATAAAAAAAAAAATGAATCATCATGTGTAAGCTGATGTAGAAGTTCGGACAAAATTCACCACTGAGCAAAAAGAAACGCACAAGAAAAAAATTACCATTGAAACATTTTTGGTTTTACGTAGTAATCAAGCAAAGATCACAAGAATGCAGGTGTTCAATTTATTTGGGCGTATGTATAACAAAGAGCAATGAGTAAATACACATAGAGCAAAAAATCATATTTTGTTTGTTCATACAGCTGAATGCAGATTACACTCATCGACAAAAGTGTGTCGCACAACGAAATTAATTTGAAAAATCTATTTTGTCTTGTAGTTGATTTTACTTTCCGTATCAAAGCGGCCACTACAAACCAGATTATTTCCCTGATGCTCAAATGGGAAATAAGATGGAAAATGGTCGTTAATATGATTCGCAAATAACTACAAATTATTTTTTTTTTTCTATCAAATTTCAAATTTCATTCAAGTCTATATTGTTGACAGTGAATATCTAGTATGATATGTAAAGTTCTTTACGGTTTTTTTGTTTTTGCTATTGATTGTTATAAAAGTTACCTATCTAAATGTATCTCATATTCAAAATGTTGTTCGCAAGTGTTCAACTACTATTAATTGTTTATAAAATTGACATTAAATAGGAAAAGGGTAAATATCTCAGGCGCATACCAATTTTTCTATTATTGACGGATATCTTTTCCGTGAAATGTCCCTACGATTTTTCCATCCATGTCCTCCAGGACATAGTAGTGGTTCCCTAATTTTTCGCGAACTTTCGCCTTGAGAAATACTGGTGAAAACTTAGCATTGAACCCCTTTTCGAAATTGCTTTGGGCAAAATTTCGTCGAAAAACTATTTGCCCAACGTTAAAAGTTTGTGGCCTGGCACGAAGATTATACTGTTGTTGATTTTTATCATAGGCAGCTTTAATATGTTTCATTAGTTCATTCCTTATGAGCTGGAGCTGATCGTCACGACAAATACCTGTAGTAGGCTCATTAAGTAGATTGAGGCCCCTTAATAGGCCATATGTTGACCCGTGGGTCACCATATCAAAGCCAAATAATGCGTGGTAAGGCGAACATTTTATAGATTGGTGAATAGCATTTCGTAACGAACAACTAATTGAGCTAAGATGTTGATCCCACATGCGATGATCTTTTTTCAGATATGCCCGGATACCAGCAATAAGCGAACGGTTAACCCTTTCAGAGGCGTTGGCTTGCGGCGAATAAAGAGCAGTGTATATATGATTAATGCCGTAGCTGGTAAAAAATGCATTTAATTCGTTTGCTCTGAATTGGCTACCGTTATCGCTTACTATGGTCTCCGGTACACCATAAACATGAAAAATATGATGTTGTAAAAATTCCTGGATTACACTCGACGTAAATTTTCGAAGAGGGCACAACCAATGGAATTTACTTAAGTGGTCTAAGACAATTAGGATACCTATGTATCCGGACTTGCTTCTCGGATAAGGCCCCAAAAGGTCAATGTAGAGCCTTTGAAATGGACGGGTTGAAATGGGCTGATTTCCCATCGGGGGCTTCAAAATCATATTGGGCGCCTTCGTGCCCTTGCAAACTTCACAATTCCTGACGTATTCTCGTACATCTTGTACAAGACCAGGCCAAAAGAAATTCCTTCGCAGCAAATCAATCGTTTTGGCCATGCCTCCATGTGCTGCCACCGCAGAATCATGAGCCCTGACGATCGTTTGTCTTCGAAGTGCTGAAGGTACCCACAGTTTCCACGCCCCTTGTTCCTGCCCCTCTTCACCCGAATAGTGTTCAGTTCTATGGTAAACAAATCCGTCCACTACTCTCAAATCAGGAAATTTAGACTGATTTTCATTAACTTTGGTCCGCAGTGTAATATATTCCTCGTCGGAAAAATGTGGTGATTCCAGATCTATTTCTGGCTCAGCCAGATCAATACCAGATATTTCGTCATTCTGAATGCGTGACAATGCATCTGGAACTACGTGTTCACTCCCCTTTCTATGGCTAATGGTGAACTTATAGGGTTGCAGCTTGAAGACCCATCGGGCTAACCGCCCACTTAAGTCTGGTTGCCGCATTAGCCATAGAAGGCTGGAGTGATCCGTAACTACCTCAAACTCCTGTAGTTCCAGATAGCATCGGAATCGTTTTATCGCTTCCACTGCAGCAAGACATTCACGCTCAGTGACGCTATAATTGCGCTGAGCAGTTGTGAGCTTCTTGCTCATGAACGCGATGGGCTTTTCCTGACCGTTTTCATCTAACTGCACGAGGACTGCGCCAATGCCGTAGTCACTCGCATCGCAGTGTAAATAAAATTTCTTTTCGAAGTCAGGATTGGATAAAACAGGTGAAGTTGTCAGTAAACCTTTCACTTTTTCAAACGCACACTGGGCCTCGGGAGTCCAATTGAACTTCCTTTTAGATTTTAAAACCTCAGTAATGTGAAAGGTTTCAGACGAAAAATTCGGTACAAACCGTCTATACCAACCAGCCAGTCCTAAAAATCCTCTGACTTGCTTCAGATTTTTAGGTACTGGCCAGTTCGAAATAGCTATAACCTTTTCAGGATCGGTGGTGATTCCTCCGTTTCCGATTAGATAACCCAAATAATTAACCTTCGTTACACAAAACTTACTTTTCGAGATGTTCAGAGTAAGATTTGCTTTACGAAATTGCATAGACAGCCTCACCAGTACCTCAATATGAGAAGGAAAATCTTCCGACACAATGACGAGATCATCCAAATAACCAAACACACAGTGGCGTAAGTCATGAGGAATGATCTCGTCCATTAGCCTGCACATCGTCTGCGGGGCATTACAGAGCCCGAAAGGCATGACCACAAACTGATATAATGGCCTTCCGGGCACTGTAAATGCCGTCAGATGTTTGGACTTCTCGTCCAGGCTAATTTGCCAGAAGGCATCCTTTAAATCCAATTTGGATATTAAGTTTGCCCTCGGCAATCGCGCAAAGATTCCTTCTATATTGGGTAATGGGTAGGCGTCTTTCTTGGTTACAGCATTCAGACGCCTTGCATCCAAACAAAGTCTGACTTTATTTGGTTTAACCACCAACCGCATTGGAGAGCTCCAAGCTGAGGTTGATGGTTCTATTACACCCAGCTGAAGCATCCTATCAATTTCCCCAAACATCAGTTTTTCCACCGCAGGGGATACTGGATAGAACCGCTGTTTTATTGGGGTGGCATCACCCACATCAATCACATGACGAATCAAGGTGGTTCTTCCAAGACCCTGGGCTTCAAAACTCGGAAATAGATTTATAACTGATTCCAATTGCTTCGCCTCTTGTTCTAATAATGGAAATTTATCCACATCAGAATGATCAAGTGCCTGAATTTTCTCATATTCTATATCTGGTTTCAAAGTAAAAGTGCTCACAGAAGAATTTTCCGTAGCTACAAAATCGACAGATTCCAAAACGTTAGGAATCAAACCAAAAGTTCTCCAAAAATCAATCCCTAGGATTAATCTCTGAGAAATAGATGGAATTATAAAAATTTTTAATGGCTTAGATTTGCCACGAAATGAAATATTAACATCTAGCCATCCAATTACTCCTTGTGAAGTGCCATCAGCAGTTTGAATGTGTGATTTACATCGTGAAAAATTGGGAAGTTTAGAAAAATCCTGGAGAGCCAAATCGGACCCAATACAGCTGATGCTAGCACCAGTGTCTAACAGTCCGTATTCCTCATAGGTCAGGAAAGAAACTTTGGCAAAATATCTCCTGTCGGATGGTTTGGAAATTATGACCGAAACCAGGAGTTTGCGGCAAATCCTTCTTGTCCTGTAATAATTTCTCAATCGTAAAGTAGACCGTTTGGGCTTTGATCTACGAGTAGCCGAAAGAAAATTAATATCAAAAATAGCATTACGTTTCTTCATGTATTGAACAAGTCGTTCATGATATGGCAGTCGTGGATACAGAAAAGCTGGTTCTCGTTGAAGTAATTGTGTTTCCAAATTATCTGGTCTTTTCAAAATAAATTTGGGTATATAATTATTATTTGTCTCGTCTTTATGCGAAGAAAAATCTAAATGATTGTTGCAAATTTCAGTCTGGGTATTTTTATTGAAATGATTCTTAGCATGAAAAGTGGGATCCACCTGATTATTTATTCGATCTGGGGATCCATTTTTATCGAGTTTTTTGATTGAACATGTTGTCTGTTTTTACAGTCAAAGCAGTTCGGTTTATACGTGTTTTTCTTTCCACACCCATAGCAAAAAATGCTTCGATCGCGCACGCAATCTTGCCAATGGTGGCCAACTTCGTCGCAATTCCAACATTTTTGGTTGGGTGCCACCCTATATATGGCATCAACAGTTTGGGAAAGCTCATCAGCCGAATCATGTTCTCCATCAATTTCGGAAACATATTTTCTAGGAGCTGAATTTATGAGAGTATTTCGTGTCGACAAGTTTCTCCTGACATACTCATCGCTGAGAAAATGTTCCCGTGTTTGGACAAGTTGTCGAAGATGGGAAATAGAATTTATTTTCACATATAATAAATCTTGTCGCACCTCAGGTCGAAGATTCCTGGGTAATATTTCAATGAGTTCTTCCTCCGACATGGGAACAGGTAGCCTATCCATTATAGACGATATGGATTCAAAGAAAACATCAAATGACTCATTAGGCTTTTGTTTCCTGTTTCTTATTTCCTCCCTAATGTCGTAAGATGTTTTATAATCCTTATATTGAGCTCGAATCGCATTGCTAAAATCGTTCCAGTTAAGACATGATACCTGTTTATGGTATCTCCAGTACCATTCCTTAGCTTTCCCCATTAGCAGTGTATTCAAGTTTCGACATATAATTGAGAAGTCACCACTAAAGTTATCGTTAGTCAACGACCTAACTCGATAAAGGAATTCTTCCACATTCAACCCCGTAGAAGATCCATCAAACCTCAAGTTCCAACTCTGGATTATAGAGGTAGCTTTATCAGAGGTAATTCCATTACTTCCGGAGTTTGAGTACATGTTGGGAGATAAGTTAATAAAATTTTGTCCGTTATTATTTACTGGATTATTACCAGGAGGAGACGTCAACGAATTCCGGACCTCAGGAGGGTTCGAATTAAAATTCGGTGCGTTATTAGGCGCACTACAATTCGGTCCAGAATGTAAATTAAGACCCCGTTCCTGAGAATTGTTAGAGTTAGAATTCTGATTGGGATTTGACGTAATATTAAAGTTCTGTAATAGACGAGTCAAATTAGTCTCTATTAAGCGGTTAATTTCGTTATAATCAATAGAAGTCGCAACTGTACGAGGGTTTTGCCGTGGATCATCCTGGACCGGGCCCGCCTGGTTTGGACGCATTCTATCTCTATTAGGTGTCACGTAACCTGCAATATCCACAGAAGAGCTGAGATCGAGCTGCGAATTATGCTCTTGGAAAAGGTTACGATTACTTCGAGTGTTATAGTGTTTCGACAATGCTCCTCTCGGTTTTCCCTTTTGGAAATGTTTACCAGAGTTCACAGTCTTAGGTACTATAACAAGAACCCTTAATTCATTCAATTGGCATGGACGTTTGCAAACAGGACATTGAGAAGTGGTACTCAAATATCCTTCAATACACGCCCGATGAAAGGGATGAGAACATTCACTTATTATGAGGCAGTCTTGCCCTTCTGACATAATCTCATTACATAATTGGCATGATGAAGGCGCAATACTGGCCGGTTCCAATGCGGATTGTACGGAATTAGATTCCGGAGGAGTCCGTGGAACAGACATAATTAAAATAATGTCACTAATCAAGAAAATAAGAATCAAAAATATGTATACAGAAGGAAAACAACAACTATATGTTTTCCTCAAGCAACAACAAAAACAAAATTGAGTATGTGTTTGTTTTTCCAAAATATAGATAATCAGTGTTTTCATACAGGATATGAGTGCCAAAGAAAAGAAAAAAATAAAAAAATTGGGCAATTTCTAAAACTACTTGGAAATCAAAACCAGTCTATTGTGCAACTAAAAATACCTAATGTACGGAACTTTGTGAAACACACCAGAATAGAGCTTGTTGCCGAAAATCTCACATCTGCAAATCAAAGGTCTGTAAAATGCCATAAGCAAAATTAGAGAAATCCAAAAATTGATTTACAGGTTCTGATCCCTAAGTTCGCCAAAGTGGTACATAAAGGTCAATAAAATAGAAATTCATATGAGCTCAATCAACGATGAATGCCCTACTTTTTGAAAATACTAACCAAAAATCCTGATCGGTTAACTAATCGAATAAATTATCAAATGGTCAAAAATCCAGATAGGTTTTAGCAGTTATTCAAAAAAAAGTAACAAGCACCCTGACGTTGCCCAAAATGAATTTACGTGATGAAATCTATATATCTAATAAGAGCCAAAAAGACAGAGGCATTTTTCGGCCCTCACCGCTGGGCGCCAAATACTGTAATGTACCAGACCAATATCTGAATAGGGATGTAAGTTTTGTAAAGAATATCATAACATCTTAGAATTGTGAAAGACTTAGGACTGCGGGAGCCTTCTTTCGCTAGCACAATCAGGTGGGGGGTTCGTGTCCTTTCCTCTCACAACCACTTTCCCATCACAGCAGTATTTTATTTCAGACTCCCTATTTATTTGAGTAATTAATGAAATCTTACATGGACCGAAATGACTAGAGAAAACTAAAAAAAATTAAAGATTTTCCCCACTCTAGTCACAAATGAAAGGTAAATAGAGACAGGAGTATTTTCTAAAAATTGCCAACGTTAAATGTATCCCAGATGTAATTGGGATAAATTGCCTCAAAACCCTCGCCATACCAATGTTCTGTTGGCATAAATTTTAACAGAACCCCTAACAAAAATTATTTTCTTTTATGGCCTCATTCCTTGAAAACACTTATGAAGAATAATTTACCGAGCCATGATTTTTATATCATTACCTTCAAATATTTATTAATCGATTATATGTATATGATTCTAACATATTTTAGTTAAATTTTAAATTACATCAATTCAAAATTATTCAATTTATATTATAATAGGTAATTTTACTCATTAATATTAAAAAAGAGGAAACAAAATTTACGTCCCTAATAGGGTTAAGAATCAAAATATCTAACTTTCACTCATAAAGAAATTATGCCATGGAATCAAAACAAAACAAATAAAACCTGCCCCTTTTGCTATGAGCACAATAAAAGAGAGATCATAAGAGAGGCTTAGTGTATGGTAAACCAGTTATTTGGAGATTAAATAGTCTTTAGAAAAATAGAGAGAATAATAAAAAAAGACAATAATATCACACCATACTCTTTTGTGCTCTCTCAATTATCGATATGTATGTGCATAGATAATTGTATTAAAGGGAAAAAAAAATAAAATAACTCAACACCGAAAAAATGGAGGAACTAATAAAGAGTAAAAACTTACCAACAACTCGATCATGATGAAGGCCTCCATGTGGTCGATGATGCTGTTGTGATGTAAATGTTAATTATGTTAAAGGGTGTTGATTACGCCGTGATAATATTTTTGAATGCACATTCGCAAAATTATTTTTTTGTAACTCATGGCAACATCTCAATATAAAATTTTATGCACTTAAACTATCTAAAAAAATGTTTCAAATTAAATTTCCATTGAAATTTAATAATTTATGAATTATACGAATTATAGCCGATGAAATGAATGAAGATATGTTTAATTTTGTTTTGACGACCGTATCAGGTTACATCGGGGTAAAGCCGGTTGAAGTGTTCAGAAGTAATAATTTTACAATTCCGGAAATTATCATCGTGAAACTACAGTCGCAATGGCCTGGGCATCATAGAAAGGCATCAAACTCGAGATTTTATCGAGACAGGGTAAAAAATGCGGCGATGAGATTAAAAAATCCAAGCATTTATAATGACTTTTGTTTCGACAATTTTAATAAGGCGGCATTTTTTGGCTTCCGGGTTGATGAAAATGTTCTAAGCCACTATATCATTGGAGCATATGTTTGAGATTTACATCCAAATTTTGGTATCAAGAATTCTGGCAGGAAAACGAAATTTCAGGATTGTCTTTTATCCAAAAATTATGAAGCTACTACCCTGTGGGTAGTAGCAATCCTTTTGATGAAAAAAAAAAAGGTTTCCGTACTTCGAAACGTTGCGTGAGCATAAAAAATGTATGTCACGTTTTCCCAGATTTTTTTGCAGATATATTGGAAGTATTGTATTTTATCTAGCAAAGTTTAATTAAATGTTAAATTCTGGCGAGAAAGCAAATAATCCACAAAATTATTTACCTTTAGAAAATACTGTTTAAAATTTAAAGTAAAAATGTGATCAGTGGAGAAGTTTCACGAAAATTTATAAATCACTTGCTGATTAAAATGAAAAATTTTGATTTTTTCTCTTGGATAGAAACACTTTAGCTGTGATCTGGTTGCCGTTTCACAGAGGAAGGAAGCTCACGTTTTTACCCGAATCGATGAAAGAAAGGAGTTTTGATTTTCTCTATGATGCCTAAAGAATAATGTCAAAACTGCGCGAATAGTGGTGTTGCCATTTCCCCGATAGATCACAAAATATTTACCCAAATTTCACTAATGAACACAGGGAAACATAAAATAAATTTTGGTATTCGCACTTACGAAATTTTTCCTGGTCATTTAAATTTCGATTTTATAGGATTTAAATAAAAATCCGATTTTTAAAATTTTCATCAATATTCACAACATTTTCTTATGGTATTTATTTAATAAATATAGTTAATTTATGTAATTCACTGAATAAATATGTTATTATGTACAGAGGGATTCGCGTATAGACTCCTTTAATATAGTCCAATTACAAACTGCGTAATAAAAAAAAAAAATGAATCATCATGTGTAAGCTGATGTAGAAGTTCGGACAAAATTCACCACTGAGCAAAAAGAAACGCACAAGAAAAAAATTACCATTGAAACATTTTTGGTTTTACGTAGTAATCAAGCAAAGATCACAAGAATGCAGGTGTTCAATTTATTTGGGCGTATGTATAACAAAGAGCAATGAGTAAATACACATAGAGCAAAAAATCATATTTTGTTTGTTCATACAGCTGAATGCAGATTACACTCATCGACAAAAGTGTGTCGCACAACGAAATTAATTTGAAAAATCTATTTTGTCTTGTAGTTGATTTTACTTTCCGTATCAAAGCGGCCACTACATAAGATGAAAATTGGCGATAATTGGTTCATATGGAATGCAAACAATGAGCTGGTATGTAAAAACGAAAAAGCAGAAAAAGTCCTGATGGCGATGAAATGGATACAGAAAAGCTCAATATTATTGTGGAAAATATAAATTCAAAAAACTTTTCAAATCATATCATTATCGAAAACCCAATATAACTCATAAAAATAAAAAAGTTACATTTACCATCATATCATATAATATAAACGGTCTAGAAAATAAACTCTTGCTCCCAAAAATTTTCCAATATCTAAAGGCTTTTGATATTATGATACTAGTTGAAACACATATTACCGAAAATAAATTTTCTGGACTTGAAAAATATTTTCCTGGTTACGATATAACATGGATGTATGCAAAGAAAACAAATAACTTTGGAAGAGCTTCGGGTGGAATCTTGTGGGGTATCAACAGAAGAATAAAACAATACAACATAACATATGAATTCGATACAAATAATATGATGCTGAGGATTATAATAAGTTATGGTAACCAGAAGTTTACAATAGTACCTTTATATATCAGAAGCGCTAATTCGGAGAATGAATTCGCTGATATAAAAAGAAATATGTACTGTTTGGACATAGATAATCCGATTCTTATGGGGGACGTGAATGTCAGACTAGGGGAGCTACAACAGGCTATTTCGCCAATAAGTGAGGAAGCCTTTACTGCAGGTACTGAGAAGCGCAAATCATTGGATAAGGAAGTCAACGCACGGGGGAAGAAATATTTAGAATTCTGTAATGAGTTAAATCTTACAATTCTAAACGGACAGACAAAAGGTGATATGGAAGGGAATTTCACTTATATAAGTAGAATTGGCTCATCGGTAAATGACATCTGCGCAATTTCACAAGATATACTAGATTTGGTAAAAACTTTTCGTGTAGATCAGCAGATTTGGTCCGATCACTTACCTATAATTTTGGAACTAAGTTTGGAGAGTACTGGATTTGAATGGCACAATAATATATTATTGCCGAAAATTCCATGGAAAGACAACGATAAAACCGTTGTTGTTCCACGCAACTCACCAGGCACGCTCAATTGAATATCTGAGCAGTCGCCGATTTATTAGTGGCTTCCTTGTCAGACTGTTGTTGTTGTGACGACACCATAAATTGCACAAAACTCTGATTGCAATTCAATTTTTTCCTTTTATTTAATTTAATTCAATTCACTTTCTTTTTTTCCTTAAATACAGTAGATTTTCAATCCAATCGTACAATATTTATTTATGTTCTATTATTTAAGTTTTGTTTCCACACGCACTTTTAAGTTTCCCTTTTTGTTTCGCGACCGTCTGCTTTATTAGTTAAACACCGACTGACTTCTTCTTTTCCAACTAGATTTGTTCTCCCTCTCCTCTCGCTCATTTTTCCAACTCGTTACTTTCTGTTTGTTAGCTCCTTTTTATTTTTCATTATTTAGGTCGAGGCCATTAACGAAGGAGAGAGAGAACAACCACCGAAAATAGGTCAAGGGCAAATCAACAAAACAAAATGAAATGATCCATTCACAATGAGTGTGAAGGGATCATTTCATTCAAACAATGATTTTATACCATTATGCACCCCTGCCCAATAAGGGCGAGTAAATTCAAATAATTTCCAGACCGCACTAGAGTGAAACCACTATCAAGCTTGTGGATAAAACGAAACGTTGTAAAACAAAAAGAGGGAAAAAATAAACAATTAACAAGTCCCTGCAACTCATAAATTACATCATATTGGTAGTAGGTGTGGACACAAAAACTAAAAATCGTACTATATATAATAAAAAAAAAACAAAAATTAAAACTATAAACTAAATATATCCCGAAATTTACAATAGGATCTCGACGGGACAGAGTATAATAAGGCTTATTCATGAATATAGAAACAAAAAAAATCGATAATTCAGTGCAACAAAAATAAATCTAAGGATTGTCGAAAACCCGGTTAATACAAATTAAGGTACAAGAATGTTAGAAAACAAAATGAATTCGCGCCAGTCCATTTATCCATCTAAAGCTTGTTTCTGTGGTTTGATTGGAATTTTGCCAAACACTGTCCAACCAAAAATTGTATTTTGGCCAAAAAAGTCTCCTTCGTGCCATTGGGGCAGCCCCAAATACACTTTATGAGCCACATCATCGCCCAATATTATTAGAGCTCGTTCGGCACCTGGGAAGCAAGGGTCAGACAGCTCATCAAAATCATACCGGTCATGAATCGGACTGGGGTCACAGTGGCGACGTGGTGTATACGGGGCAGGACCTCTATATATCTCCATGGTGGCAGTTAGCGTGCGGACTTGTGTGGCCCTGTCAGCCAGCTGCAGTTTTACATACCCTTGTTGGTCTGGGATTTTTAGAGGGAACCGTCCATCAGGTATTATGACTTGGCTGGTCATACGGTTGGGATCCAATAATACCCTCATCAGCATGGGTTTTTCCTCTTCCCGATAGAATTGTCGGGCTCGGACCATTGCTGTCATCTGCAACCATTCCCATTGCGCCTCGTCTGGGGGGTGTAACAGTGTATGATGTCGTACCCGGCAATGAAAGCACCGATGACGACTACGACAATCTCTATGACGGTGGGACAATCCGAGGCAATTTACACACGCCTCATACCGCTCCACCAAGCGAGTTTTTTCGAGTGGGTGGAGGGTGAGGAACTTGCGGCAATATCTAAATCCGTGGCGTGTTGTGCAAAGGGGACAGCGATATTCTTCATCAAATTCCATAGCTACGATAAAAAAACAATACATGATTAAGGGCCAGAATCAAATATAAGTTCAACAAGGGACAAAAGTGGTGGGCTAGCAATAGTCACAAAGAACGAGGCAACAATACGAGCTTGTGGATTGGGCGCGTTATTGTACCCATTTGCGTTTTTAGATCAACTACCCGAACATGGCCGTCAGCCCCGACGTATGTGCGGGTGACCCGACCAAGTCGCCACTCATTTTGTCCCATTGTCTCTTGCCGGAGCACCACTAGATCATTTTCTCGAATGTTTTCCTCTGGTTGCTTCCATTTGTTGCGTTTGTGAAGTTCTTTTAAATAGTCTGATTTCCACCGCCTACTAAAATCGTATCGAATAGCTTTCAAACGCTGCCACCTATTGCTTAAGTTCATATTAGAGGGACAGACTTCAGGCTCGGCTGGCGCCAACAAGGGGGCTCCTACCAAAAAATGGCCGGGGGTTAAACAGCCTATATCATCCACATCTTGGGACATGGGAGTCAGTGGACGTGAATTGAGACAATATTCTATAGAAGACAAAATTGTACTGAACTCTTCGAAAGTGCATTTTATTTGTCCTGCAATCTTTTTGAGATGTGTTTTGCAACTTTTTACCCCCGCCTCCCATAAACCACCCATGTGAGGAGCCGCTGCAGGAATAAAATGCCATTCGAGCTTTTGAAATCCATATCGGGAAATGGCTTCGCTTTTAACAAGAGACAGAATTTTCACAAAGTTATTACGAATTTCCTTGGCGGCTCCCACGAAGTTTCTTCCATTATCCGAGTACATTCGATTAGGACATCCGCGACGGGCAACAAATCGTGTTAGCGCAGCCAGGAAAGCCTGCGTAGACATATCGCTCACAGCTTCCAAGTGATTTGCCCGAGTGGCAAAACAGACAAAGAGACAGATGTATCCCTTGGTGATACGATTACATCGCCCGGAGAAGGCCTTTATATCGTATGGGCCAGCAAAATCGACTCCAGTATTGCAAAATGGACGACTTATAGTCGTTCTTTCCGGCGGAAGCGCGGCCATGACTTGCTTTTGCATATTTCTCTTAGCCAAAACACACTGTTTACAATTATGGATGTGTGTACGTACTAAATTTTTCACCTTTATGACCCAACATTCTAACCGGATAGTGGCTACCATTAGCCTCATACCACCATGAAGAGTTAACTTATGTATAAAGTCGACATACAGTCGTGCCAGCCGACTATGGTGAGAAATAATAATCGGATGTCGCTCGTTATACGTCAATGACATAGTGGAACCCAGACGCCCATTAGCTCGTATTAACGAGTCCTTATCAAGAAAAGGGGTTAGAGTCAATAACGAACTTTTAGCTTCCAAAGGCCGTTTTTCACGGAGGCATATATAGTCATGGGGAAAGTACATTTTCTGGGACAATACCATTAAACGAATCCTTGCGGCAGTTAATTCTCCACTGGACAATCTCAGACTAGTAAATGTATTTTTGGATTTCGAGGCAGCACGAGCAACGGCAAAAAAACGAAGTATATACCCTACTACGTGAATTGCCTTCGAGAGGCATGAAAAACGATCTAAAATATCCTCGTTTTCCGCAGATCTAGCTACAAAGGATTTCACCTGCTTCATTTCCAGACTAGTTTCCGGGACATGAACATGAGTCGGCCAAAATGATTTTTCCTTTTTTAACCAGTGTGGACCCTGCCACCACAAATCGTTTTCCTTTAGCTCTAAAGGAGATAGCCCCCGGGTTGCTAGATCTGCCGGGTTATCATGTGTAGAAACATGTCTCCACTGCCCCTCAACTCTTTCTTGAATTTTTGCCACTCTATTGGCTACGAAAGTAGCCCAATTGTGCGACGGCTTCTTAAGCCAAGCCAGTACTATAGTTGAGTCAGACCATAGATACACTGAATTGTTTGGGACCTTAAACTGTGGCAGCACTGCTTGTAATACTTCTGACAACAAGAGTGCTCCACAGAGCTCCAGCCTCGGGAGTGACAATTTCTTAATAGGGGCAACTCTCGATTTCGCCACCAGAAGATAGATAGAAGTTTTACCTTCAACTGTCACGCTAGCATACACCGCAGCAGCATATGCCGATTCAGATGAATCGCAAAATCCATGCACCTCAACTCTACACTGTGGATTATAACGTATCCATCGTGGGATTTGAATCAGGCCAATATCTTTATAGGTCAAAACAAAATTTTTCCATCTCAAGAGGGTCAGAGGTCTAAGTTGGTCGTCCCATTGGATATTATCCAACCATAGTTGCTGCATAATAATTTTAGCTGTGACAACAACAGGGGCCAACCAACCAAGAGGGTCAAAGAGTCTTGCGATAATTGACAACACCTCTCTCTTAGTGAATAATGGTTTATTTTGTATTTGCTCAGCCACAAAGTAGAAAGAGTCAGAAACCCCATTCCATCTTATACCCAAGGTTTTCGCGACACTTTTATCGGAAAAATCCAAAAACTCTCTATTCAACATATGATCTCGGGACAAACCTTCTAGTAATTGCGGAGTATTAGATACCCATTTCCTAAGGTGAAATCCTGCTGAAAGCAGTATTCCAATTAATTGGTTTCTCGCTTCTAAACCATCTGAGACAGAATGCGACCCTACTAAGGCGTCATCCACATACATATTTTGCCTTAGAATTTTTGCCCCCATTGGAAAATTATGCTCCTCATCTTCCGCCAATTTCAACAATGTTCTGATGGCCAAATACGGTGCGCAGTTCACTCCGAAAGTGACCGTTTGTAATTCGAAGTCTCTCACCTCTTCGTCCTGCGACGTACGAAACAAAATTCTTTGGTAAGGGGTATGGTTGGGATTAACCAAAATTTGTCTATACATTTGGGTGATGTCGGCATTGAAAACAAATTTGTATAGGCGCCAATTCAAAATTAGTGTCAATATGTCATTTTGTAACACCGGGCCAACAAAAAGAAAATCATTAAGGCTTTTACCGTTACGAGAAGGACACGAGGCATTAAAAACCACCCTCAACTTGGTGGTAGTACTCTCGGGCTTAAACACTCCATGGTGAGGCAAGTAGAAATATTCGTCTGATGAATCTTTCGGAGCCATTACCTCTTTCATATGCCCTAGAGATAAGTATTCCTTTATGACTTCATCATACATTGTTTTAAGCTCCGGCTTACGGGCCAACGATCTTTCATTTCTTAAAAATTGGCTCATGGCCACATATCTGTTCGAACTAAGAGGTGCTCCATGTGGTGGAACGGACTTGAATGGTAAATCAACCCTGTATCTACCATTTTCCATACGTATCGTAGTGTTCTTATAAATTTCCTCGCAGAGCTTATCTTCTTCCGAGACATTCAGATTTTGTGGGACATTCTCAATTTCCCAAAATTTTGTGAGTAATTTATTGACACATACTTTTGTACAATGGGAAACACGTATAACTCGATCTGACTTTCTTTCATTTGTTGGCCCAGTGACAATCCAGCCAAATACTGTTTCCTGGGCGACTAGAGTCCCCAAAATTCCATGTTTTACTCCTTTAAGCAAAATCAATGGATACAAATTACCTCCTATGAGGATGTCCACTGGGGCACTTTTATAGAACAATGGGTCAGCGAGATGTATATTTGGAAGCTTATCAAGAGAAATATTTTGAAAAGATTGAGTCGGGACATTTCCCGTGACGTCTTGTACCACAAGAGCGTCCGTTTCCAATGCAAAGGGTGGAATGTTCTGTGAACAAAGTTTGAAAAATGCAATTTTTGAACAACGGGTCAAATTTCCACCCCCTAGGCCTGAAATATCCGCCGAAATCGGTCTAGTTGGCAGTCGCATCATTTTCTGAATTCTGACTGATATAAATGAGTCGTCAGAACAAGGGTCAATCAAGGCCCTTACCCTCTGTGTTTGTCCGTGGTGCACTATACTAACCCAAGCAGTTGCTAAAAGTGTTCTATTTGAGGCATTTGCATGATAAGCTCTCACATTATTCGACGTTGTCGGAAACTCAGTATTCTGTGATATCTGCTCATCTCTAGTGGCAATCTCATTAGTAGTTGCCATGTTATCACTGCGGTAGCCTAGATTTTCCTTATGCATGAGCGTGTGGTGCTTCAAATTGCATTTATTACAACTACTCTTACTAGTACACTCAACAGCTCTATGGCCCTGGGACAGACAATTCAAACAAGCATTCGACTTCTTTACTGCAGTCAATCTGCACTTGAAATCTGCATTCATAAACTTGGGACAGGACTTCAAATTGTGGTTACCTTTGCACAACGTACACTTTTGACTTTTAACCTTCGTGTGATGCACTTTATATTGTTTCGACTTTTCGAAGTTATTATATTTTTGTCGCGAGCCAGCATCATTAGCACCTAATATTTCTGAAACCCCTTCTAAAGCGTGAAAACGTTCAGTCAAGAAGTTATTCAGATCGTCCCATTTTGGGATTTCGCCATCTTTAGCTATGGACTGCTCCCAAAGGGATAATGTTAGTTTAGGTAGTCTTGAAGAGCATTGATAAACAAAGATAGGATCCCACGAGCCAATGTCAATTTTAAAAAGTTTCAAAACTGAGACACAGTTGGTGATTTCCCTTTGAAGTTTTTTCAAACCGGCAGAAGTTTCGTGTGAACAATGGGGCAAATTGAATAATATACGCAACTGGTTATTTATTAGAATACGTTTATTCTCATATTGATTCTTCAAGTTTCCCCAGGCAATATCAAACCCTTCTGACGTTAATGGCACATTTCTATTTATTTCTCTAGCCTCCCCAGATGTTTTTTGAAACAAATGGTACAACTTTTCTACAGAACTTAACTTTCTATTGTTTATATATATAGCTGTAAATAAATCTCTGAAGCTGGGCCAGTTAACGTAATCACCATGAAAAATTTGTGTATCACATGGAGGGACAGTCATGGAGGAATTTGATTTTGTATTATGAGTGCCACTGTCCACTTTCAACATATTTTTCCACCCACCTATAATGGTTAAACACTGTATATAATTCTTGTGGGACTCTACTTTCTTTTTTTTTTCAACGTTGCCCTGTCTTTTTTCATCAACTCTGAGTCAGCGAGACACTTTTTATAACAATCCTTCCATTCTGACCACATTTTTTGAATTTCTTGCTCCTCTGCTTCCAAAGAGAGCTCATTGTAATCTGAAGCATTTTCCAGTTTCAGCTGTTCCACATAGTTTGTAATTTCCTCACACTGAACCAAGAAATCTTCCATCATCCCCATTGGTATTTACCGCAACGAAAAAAATTCTTTTCAGAAGTTTAATTTACGGTACTCTATTAATTATAGTATACCAATTTGTTTATAACGTTTTCAACAATATATTTTAGCTCTACTAATTTGGTGACTAAATTAGGGCAAAATTAATAATGTTGAGACAGTTGATTCAAAGCAATTTTTCTTCGTGTATTGCTTTTCAAAGCGAATTTATTAAATATTGACACCAGAAAAATATTCTCTGCTTCACTGTTATGGGATACTTTTACTCTCAGATTAACCGAAATTCTTATTTATGTGTTTACACAAAGAAACCCAATGGGACAAAGCCTTATGTCAAGAGCACAGCAAAAATAACAAAATTGGACACACGTTAGTAACTTAACAGAGCTTTGCAATTCTTTGCTGTCAACCCCTTTTCTGTACGCTGTTTCTATTTAATTTTCTTGCTCAACTTCTCTCCTTTACACTCGCCACTCAAACATGTATGCGAGAACAACTGAGAAATTCAAAGCAACGATGTGAGCCAATCTCTCTACCAAACCACACAGCTGCTGCGACGACGTGGTTGCATTTAACGAGACAAAATGAATAACTTTAAGCAGCGGTGCACAAATTCAACGCAATGATGTGAGCCAATCTCTACACCAAAACACACAGCTACTGCGACGTCGTAGTTGTGCTTAACGAGACAAAATGAAAAAAAAGAATATTTGGCAATGGTGCGCAAAGGTAACGGAACTAACCAATTCTGTTACATTGGAATTAAGTTGATATTCCAGAATAAAAATTACATGCGCGTATTGCGTAATCTTTTTCCAGGGACAATTGTAGGTTATGAGACACAACACCAACTGTTTAGCCACTATGTCTTGCAAATTATGGGACACAAACCACCGCACCACAAAGATATAAATTCAAACTCGTACGTACCTTTACTGCTGGTTTTTATTTTCCGGACGAGGAGGACCAAATGTTGTTCCACGCAACTCACCAGGCAGGCTCAATTGAATATCTGAGCAGTCGCCGATTTATTAGTGGCTTCCTTGTCAGACTGTTGTTGTTGTGACGACACCATAAATTGCACAAAACTCTGATTGCAATTCAATTTTTTCCTTTTATTTAATTTAATTCAATTCACTTTCTTTTTTTTCCTTAAATACAGTAGATTTTCAATCCAATCGTACAATATTTATTTATGTTCTATTATTTAAGTTTTGTTTCCACACGCACTTTTAAGTTTCCCTTTTTGTTTCGCGACCGTCTGCTTTATTAGTTAAACACCGACTGACTTCTTCTTTTCCAACTAGATTTGTTCTCCCTCTCCTCTCGCTCATTTTTCCAACTCGTTACTTTCTGTTTGTTAGCTCCTTTTTATTTTTCATTATTTAGGTCGAGGCCATTAACGAAGGAGAGAGAGAGAACAACCACCGAAAATAGGTCAAGGGCAAATCAACAAAACAAAATGAAATGATCCATTCACAATGAGTGTGAAGGGATCATTTCATTCAAACAATGATTTTATACCATTATGCAGGGCTGCCCACGCAGACAACCGTATACCAGGCAGATTTGAATACGAATTTGGCTAAACAAAGCAATTACTCTACAATACAAGAATTTGTTCTTCAACCGTCGAACTGAACGGACGTGTTTTTTAATAGCGGAGTATTTCATCGTAATAAGTACTTATTACGAATTTCACGTGTGGTGGAAATAATAAACCACCATGCAGCGAAATTCAAAGTCATCCACTGGGTTGCTAACTTCAGGGCCCAGTGGACGGGTAACGACTGAAGTTATAAATTTGGGCATCGACCAAGAGTCAGGCCCAATTAGTCGACCTGTAGACTGGCGGTGACACTTTGGCAAGTCGAACCTTTTCTAAGGTGACGACATCAAAAGGAGGCAATCCCTCTCGAAAGAGATTCAAGGAACGAAGAAATGCTTTGTTTATCCTAAAGAAATTGGGATCAGTCGACCCAAGCACGTTGTCGGCTAAGCAAAGCGATTCCTTAAAATGGGCTCAAGGAATTCTTGAAGCTGGAAAAAGGGAACGATCACCGGATGAGCTGCCATCCTCTAAACGGGATCAAAGATCGTTTGCCTCAGTTGCAAAAGACAGCCTTGTGATGGCTATTATTAAAAAAGGAGCATTGGACGGTATGATTCCAAGGCAAAAATGGGGGGAAATTGAGAACGCGATGTCTGGTGTCTACTCAGAGGTGCGAAAAAAGTTTCCCGGACAAAGTCCTCGACGGCAAGATGCTGGATGGTATCAAGGACGATATAAGTTAATAGCTTTTGCAGACCAGAGGTCTATGGATTGCTTTAAAGCTGCATTGATGCTAATTGGTGAAGTTTGGGAAGGAGCCGCTTTGGAGTTAGTCGATAAAAAAGACATACCGGCTAAACCTAGAGCACATGCATGGATACCGGCAAACCCTCCTGATCCTGAGTCAATACTAGAGAGACTAAAAGAATGTAACCCAGATCTTCCAACCGCCGATTGGAAGGTTGGTCGTTTGGATGAGGTGGATGGACCAAGACGACATGCGGTGTTTATATTAAACATAGAGTCGCTGCCACATCTAGCCCAGACCCAAGGACGCGTAAGTTATGGCTTTCATGATATCCATATGAAGGTATACAAAAGCGATCAGCCAAAGGATTCCGAAACGGACAAGCCTCCGGTAGAGTCAGCAGTGGAAAAATCTCCTAGCGAAGCCGAAGGAGACATAAAACCTGCAGACTATGGCGAAAATCATATGCGGGAAATTTCTACAGGCTCAAGCCTCACCAAAACTGAACCGCGGATTGTTGCGAGAGTCACCGAGATCTGTGAAGAGGAAGCCCTTGATGACTCAATTGAAGCGGCTGATGTGACGGTGGTTGAAAATTTGGATGGTTCTACGGTTCCTCCAGATAAATCTTCACCATTGTAAGGCCGCTTGTGCTGCCTTAAAAGTTCTCCTGATGAAAGGAGACATAGATATAGTTCTTATTCAAGAACCATACATATATAAGAACAAGATCTGTGAATTAAGCACTCCGGGTTTCAAACTTTTGCATAATACCGGTACCGATATAAATCGAGCATGTATAATTGCTAAAAACGAACTAAACTTGTTTCTGCTTCCTTCATTGAGTAATGCAGACACTGTCGTAGCCAGTCTAGAGATATCCACATGCAAATATTGGGTATCTTCGGTCTACATGGGACATGATAGGGAGATGCCACCCTGTGCCGTTAAGACCTTAGTTGAGGAGTCACTAAAAACAAAGACAAAACTCATTATGGGATGCGATGCAAATGCACATCATAGTATTTGGGGAAGTAGTGATACTAATGCAAGGGGAGAGTCGCTAATAGAGTTTATTTTGCGTACTAACCTGGTAGTTTGCAATAAGGGAGATGCACCAACCTTCGTCACCAGGAACAGACAAGAGGTTTTGGACGTAACGTTGACCTCTCCGGAACTGAATGATAAGATATCTGAGTGGCAAGTTTTGAGGGAACATAGCTTCTCAGATCATCGCTACATCAGTTTCAGATTGGCTGTTCGTACTTCAAAGACCATATTTCCGCCAAATGTTAGGAAAGCTGATTGGAATAGGTATAGGGAATCGTTCAATTCGATGATACCGGAAATGCCGGAGACAAATATGAGCACTGTGCAAGATATCGAACACGCAGTGGAGCGGATTACTAAGGCCTTCAACATTTCACTGAAAGCTGCTTGCCCTAGAGGAAAGCCAAGGGGAAAAAATCGGCCGCCATGGTGGACTACGGAGTTAAGTAAAATGAGGAAATCCTGCAGGAAGCTCTTTAACAAAGCAAAGTCCACAAGAGCTCCGGAGGATTGGGACACTTACAAGATGAATCTGAGAGAATATAAACGAGAACTGAGAAGGTCTCAACAAAACTCTTGGGATGATCCACTAACACCGCTCCAGGTTTCATTAAAACATCGGAGGGAAATTGGACAACGTCCAGTGAGGAGACGTTGGAGTACTTTTGGACACACACTTCCCTGGAAATCAGACGGTTGAACCATGTTCCGGCGGTGTAACAGAGGCTCAGCGATCATTTCCTATCGAGGAAATTGTGTCGGAATCTAGAATAAAATGGGCTTTAAATAGCTTTGGACCATTCAAATCCCCCGGACCTGATGGAATTACTCCGGCGGAGTTACAGGCAGTGGCTGAAAGAGTTATCCCCTGGTTGACGGTGATATATAAACGATGTGTAAACTTAGCATATATTCCAGAAAAGTGGAGGGAAACAAAGTCGTCTTCATACCTAAAGCAGGAAAAGCCTCTCACTCGAGTGCGAAGGATTTCCGACCAATCAGCTTATCCTCATTCCTACTTAAGACCCTGGAGAGGATGATAGACATGTATCTTAGAAATAGCGTGGATTCAAGTTTGCTCTCGAAACGACAGCATGCATACTCGAAGGGCAGGTCTACTGAGACCGCATTGCATGAACTAGTCAGCTTTATTGAAAGCTCACTATCTGTCAAAGAATACACAATCGTGGCGTTTCTAGACATCGAAGGGGCGTTCAATAATGTCCATCCGAGCTCGATATTAAATGGACTGACAACTCTGAATGTTGATCCAGGTATACTTAGGCTGTTAGATGAACTTCTAATAAAGAGACGTATTTCAGCCACACTAGGGCAAGCAAACATACAAAGGTATGTGAACAGAGGCACTCCCCAAGGAGGAGTTCTATCACCTCTTCTTTGGAATGTTGCTATAAACAACCTTCTGGTTTCCCTAGAAAAAGAAAGGATAAAAGTGGTGGCATACGCAGATGATGTGGCGCTAGCAGTCAGGGGAAAATTCCCATCCACAATCAGAGATATTATACAGAGAGCTCTCCGGATGACTGAGAAATGGGCGAAAGATAATGGTCTTGGTGTAAATCCAGCAAAGACAGAACTAGTCATGTACTGCAAAGATCGTAAAACTCCCACGGTTAGGCCCATTTCCTTAGGGGGTACTGAAATTCCCTTTGGTGAGTGTGCAAAATACCTTGGCGTTATTTTGGACAGGAAGCTGAATTTTAGGCTTAATATTGAAGAGAGGGCGAGAAAAGCCACGGTAGCTTTGTACTCGTGCAAAAAGGCAATAGGGAAAAAGTGGGGACTAAAACCAAAAATTGTGTATTGGCTATACACTGCAGTAGTTAGACCTATAATGCTATATGGTGTTGTAGTCTGGTGGCCGGCACTTCAGAAACCGACTTGTTTAGATAAAGTTCAGCGTATGGCGAGCTTATGTATCTCAGGCGCATTTAGTAAGACAGGAACAGACTCCCTTAATGTCATGCTACATCTATTGCCTTTAGACATTTTGGCCAAACAGTCAGCTGCAACAACGGCTGTGCGGTTGCGCGAGCTATCGCTGTGGTCGGAAAAAATGTACGGTCATAGTTCGGTCCTCAAAATAATGCCAGATGTGCCTAACGTAGTGGATTATACCCTGGCAAAACCACTTTTCGACAAAAAGTTTGAAACTCTAATTGCCAACAGTGAGGCGTGGTGTACACAGACCCCGGGGAATAAAAGATATATAGATTTCTATACTGATGGCTCCAAATTGAATGGACAAGTGGGGTTCGGAGTATATTCTAAAGATCTGGAAATTCGAATAGCGAAAAGATTACCTAATCACTGTAGTGTTTTTCAGGCTGAAATATTAGCAATAAGAGAGGTGGCGAATTGGCTGAGAAGTAATGTTCCAACAAATATTGGCATTAATATATACTCAGACAGTCAACCTGCAATAAAATCCTTGGACTCTGTGTTCCTCAACTCGAAAACGGCCATCGACTGCCGCAAATCTCTCAATGAGATGGCTGAGCAGTACAATATTCACCTAATATGGGTGCCTGGCCATAGGAACATACCGGGGAACTGCGAAGCGGATGAGTTGGCAAGGCTAGGGACTACCTTACATATTCCAGGGGAACTGGAATTTGTTGGTATGCCCATAGCTACCTGCAAGCTCATGCTGCGTGAGAAGGCTGTTAGGATGGCAAATGTTCGATGGGAGAATTGCAAGGGTTGTAACGACACCAAGCAAATATGGCCCCATTTCAACTTAAACCGCACACTAGATATGCTAATGTTCTCGAGACGTCAGATATCACTCCTGATATCTGCTATAACGGGTCGCTGCCTGATAGGCGATTTTGCAAAAACTATTGGCGCGAAGTATAATGACTATTGTATGAGCTGTCATGATGCGGAGGAAAAAGAATCAATTAAACACCTCTTGTGTGAGTGTCCTGCATTTTGTGTAAAGCGCAAGCAACTTTTAGGAGCATATAGCTTCAGATTACTGGCGGATCTGGAAAACGTTAACTTAAGCAGTCTGCTAATGTTTTTGGAACAATCTGGTTGGTTTAACAAAGAAAAATAATCAAGAAGGTTCAGCGGTTAAAACTAGAAGTGCCCATATGTAATAGGTACTTTTAGTTAATGTGGTATCACAATGGACTGAATAGTCTAAGTGAGCCTGAATCTTAATCGGGCTGCCACTTTAACCTAACCTAACCTAACCTACAATACAAGAACTAACAGATATAATTAAATCGTCAGTAAAACTTACATATACACCACAGTTCAATCCTCAGAATAAATGTTTCAATATAAGGTGTTTCTGGGCTAGAAAAAAGGTATGTAAGCACCTCAACAAATTCAGAAAAAGTCAGAACGAATATCATAAAACAGAATACATTAGACATAAGAAAATATATAAGGAAATTTGCATATCGGCACAAATCGAGTACTTGGAAATCTTGAATCAACGCCTATATAATACTAATAACGCAAAAGACTGGTGGAAGATAGCAAAAGAAATTAATAACAAAGAATTAGGAACGGATTGTACCATGATTGATGTCGGCATTTTTAAGGAGTGTTTCAGGAACTTGTTGAACCCAATACAATTATTGGAGAATATTCATTTTGCGCCCAATTTGACCTACGACGATCTCCTAGACGGGAATATAACAGTAGATGAAATTAAATTCATATTGTCAAAGGTTAAAAATAACACTGCCCCAGGCGAAGATAGAGTGCCATATGAGTTTTATATGCACGCTACAGAGGATTTTTTGCTTGAATTAGCAAGAGTATACTCAAATACATACAGAGACAGTAGTGTTGAAGAGTCCATGATCAAAACAATAATTTTCCCTATCCACAAGAAGGGTAATATCAATGACCCAGTCAATTATAGGGCTATTTCATTTATGAATACTGCAGCGAAATTATTTATGGGCATTTTAAATCAAAGACTGGTTAACTGGGTGGATGAAAACAAAATTATGGTGGAATATCAAGCCGGTTTCAGGAAACATTATTCAACAGCAGATAACATATATAACCTTGCATCGATCGTTACTTTAAAGCTACACGAAAGGAAGAAATTGTACGCGTACTTTGTGGACTTCAAAGCCGCATTCGATAAAGTATCAAGAAAAGCACTTATATACAAGCTGCATTGCATAGGAATCTCCTATAAATTTGTTAAAATGGTAGAAAGCCTATATGAAAATACTAGATCCGCTGTGTGGAATGGGAAGGAACTTTCCACATATTTTGACACAACATCCGGCGTGAAACAAGGATGTTTATTATCCCCCTTGCTCTTCGCCTTATATATAAATGACCTTCACGAATGTCTGGAAGGCGGCGTCATTATAGAAGGAAAAAATATACGAATACTTATGTATGCGGACGATATTGTTATCCTGGCAGACGAGATAACCACTTTAAGAAGCATGATTTCGAAACTAGAGCAATACTGCAAAACGTGGAACATGGAAGTAAATCCAAACAAATCCAAAATCATGGTATTCAGAAATGGAGGGAGATTATCGAATCAAGAGAAGTGGTACTATAGAGAACAGGAAATTGAAATCGTTGCTGAGTATGTTTATTTAGGAGTAATATTTACGCCAAAACTAAATTTCAAACCCCATGTATATAATAGAATATCCCAAGCCAAAAATGCTATAAATTCGACATGGAAAAATTTTTTAAAAAAGGATAATATCACTCTAAAAATGAAATGGGAAATATATCGCGCTGTTTGCCGATCTATTCAATCATATGCAGCACAAGTATGGGGATTCACCCACTTCGATGAAATTGACAAATTTCAAAGATTTTTTGTGAAACGTTTACTAAAATTGATGGACATAACTATACCCTACAACTTCATCTACAATACATTTATAGAGCACTATTCGAGTATGATGTAGATCGGTTGCAAAATTTTTTCAGCAAAATACTCTTGCAAAAGAAATTATTTTGGGTAAAATCTATTAATGATCTGTTAAGCCAGTTTGGAGAAGCGAACATGGAAGCTAACATTACTAAAGAAATGTGGCATAATACCTTTTCCAGGTTGGTGGAAACTCATAGTTTGGTTAACAAACTGAAAAAAAATCGAGAATGCAATGGGTAGTAGCATAAGGATTTACAAACATCTCGATTACAATAAGGGTGTAATGTATCTGAATGGTCCATACAGTCAAGATGAAACAGCATTGATAATGAAGGCTCGATCGGACATGCTTAATCTGAATGGTAACAACTACTCTATGGTTGAAGAACAAACACTCTGTACATTATGTAATCTCCAGGAAAGGGAAAACGTTCAGCACTTGTTAGGAAGATGCCCAATTATGACCGAGATACGACGACAAATCTTTGGCGTAGACCAGCTATCGCATAACCATATAATCTTTGTTCTAAACGGTAGTGGAAATGATGACTGGGAAAAGCTGATAAAATACTTAAAAATCTCTTTGAATTATAGAGCAGTTATCACAAATGAATTCCATTAATTTTGAACATACATATGTAATATTAATAATATTGTCAAACAACGATATAAATATCATAGCCGTAAATTCTTTCATTTGAAATGTTTAAATTGAATTCATATTTATGTATAGTATAAAATGATACGTAAAATTTGCTGTCAATAAAGAAAGAATACAATACAATACAAATATTCGGTGCTAAACCTAATGAGCTCGCCATGGAAGAAAACAGAAACGACATCCCAAACACTTTCGGTGAAGTTCACGAATCAGTGCGCAACAAAATAGAAATGATCAGCAACAGAATGAAGGCGAGATACGATCGTGCTGTAAATACTGAGGGCTTCCAAGAAGAAGAATTGGTTCTGCTATTTAACCCGCAACGAAAGAAAGGATTGTGTCCTCAACTGCAAACACATTGGGAAGGCCCATACAAAGTCATCAAGAAGATCAATGATGTTGTATACCGCATTCAAAAGGGCGACAGCCCAAGGTCAAAGAGGAAAGTTGTTCACCTGGAACGTTTGGCTCCTTACGGAACGGGATCTGTGCCTATTCGGGACGAACAGGCTTAAGCAGGAGGCAGTCTTACGAATGTGATATTTCTAGATTTAAGTTTATTTGAATTAGTTTTCGTTAATTTAAATTTCAAATTGCAAATATAAAATTACGTCATAAATTCTTAGAGTCATTTCTTTATTTTCTAGTACTTTCCTAAACATCTTTTGTGTTCTTAGTTTTCCAATCGTTCATTGTAAAAGTAACGCCTTTTGTTTTACTGTTATAATTATCGGTAATATGACCATAATCCATTATGCCTGCACGACATCTACCAGATGGTAGAATTCACTAGCCAAGATGAGAAAAAACCTAAAAGTATGTGTGCCATATCACCTGTACAATAACGCCTCATAGAAAGTTCTAGATAGCCGAGACAATGAACATACGTCGATAAATATGTGCGATGACGCCCGTGCGACATATACCAGGTAGTACATTAATCTAGAAGGTTGTAGGCCAATTAGCGAAATCATTCGAAATCGACATATCTCGGTATATAAACCCCTAGCGGAGAGAGCAGTCAAGTCAGTCGTAACTAAAGTTTATACAGTACACATCGTAGAGCAAATAAGTGAAACCAATCAGTTAAACAAATAAATTGTAGATTGTCGTTATTTGAAAAGAACTGTGTTTTAATTATCGTGTATTTAAATATGCCTCCATATAAAAACGTAACAATATGACAGTGTTTCGGTTTTCTCCGAATGCTTGTATGACATGTCTTTTTACAATCTACTTAAGTTAAGAGTCCTTGCATAGGACTATTTATAATGGTCACCATTAATTTTACTTCGTCGTAGTTGTTTGGTCTCAAAGTGGCATTTTTTATACCCTCCACCATAGGATGGGGGGTATATTAACATTGTCATTCCGTTTGTAACACATCGAAATATTGCTCTAAGACCCCATAAAGTATATATATTCTGGGTCGTGGTGAAATTCTGAGTCGATCTGAGCATGTCCGTCCGTCTGTTGAAATCACGCTAACTTCCGAACGAAACAAACTATCGACTTGAAACTTGGCACAAGTAGTTGTTATTGATGTAGGTCGGATGGTATTGAAAATTGAAATTTGCTTCTCTTAGAAGCTCGGCAAGCCAAATCGGGGGATCGGTTTATATGGGGGCTATATATAATTATGGACCAATTTTTGCATGGTTGTTAGAGACCATATACTAACACCATGTACAAAATTTCAGCCGGATCGGATGAAATTTGCTTCTCTTAGAGGATCGGCAAGCAAAATTTTGGGGGTCCGTTTATATGGGGGCTATACGTAAAAGTGGACCGATATGGCCCAGTTTCAATACCGTCCGACCTACATCAATAGCAACTACTTGTGCCAAGTTTCAAGTCGATAGCTTGTTTCGTTCGGAAGTTAGCGTGATTTCAACAGACGGACGGACGGACATGCTTAGATCGACTCGGAATTCCACCACGACCCAGAATATATATACTTTATGGGGTCTTAGAGCAATATTTCGATATGTTACAAACGGAATGACAAAGTTAATATACCCCCCATCCTATGGTGGAGGGTATAAAAAAGGGGTTACTTTACAATGAACGATTTATTCTTCATTATTCAACAGTCGAACTGAACGGACGTGTTTTCTAATAGCGGAGTATTTCATCGTAATAAGTACTTATTACGAATTTCGCGTGTGGTGGAAATAATAAACCACCATGCAGCGAAATTCAAAGTCATCCACTGGGTTGCTAACTTTAGGGCCCAGTGGACGGGTAACGACTGAAGTTATAAATTTGGGCAGCGACCAAGAGTCAGGCCCAATTAGTCGACCTGTAGACGAGTCGACTGGCGGTGACACTTTGGCAAGTCGAACCTTTTCTAAGGTGACGACATCAAAAGGAGGCGATCCCTCTCGAAAGAGATTCAAGGAACGAAGAAATGCTTTGTTTATCCTAAAGAAATTAGGATCAGTCGACCCAAGCACGTTGCCGGCTAAGCAAAGCGATTCCTTAAAATGGAATTCTTGAAGCTGGAAAAAGGGAACGATCACCGGATGAGCCTCAGTTGCAAAAGACCAGAGGTCTATGGATTGCTTTAAAGCTGCATTGATGCTAATTGGTGAAGTTTGGGAAGGAGCCGCTTTGGAGTTGGAGTAAAAAAGACATACCGGCTAAACCTAGAGCACATGCATGGATACCGGCAAACCCTCCTGATCCTGAGTCAATTCTAGAGCGACTAAAAGAATGTAACCCAGATCTTCCAACCGCCGATTGGAAGGTTGGTCGTTTGGATGAGGTGGATGGACCACGACGACATGCGGTGTTTATATTAAACATAGAGTCGCTGCCACATCTAGTCCAGACCCAAGGACGTGTAAGTTATGGCTTTCATGATATCCATATGAAGGTATAAAAAGCGATCAGCCAAAGGATTCCGAATCGGACAAGCCTCCGGTAGAGTCAGCAGTGAAAAAATCTCCTAGCGAAGCCGAAGGAGACATAAAAACTGCAGACTATGGCGAAAATCGTATGCGGGAAGTTTCTACAGGCTCAAACCTCACCAAAGCGGATTATTGCGAGAGTCACCGAGATCTGTAAAGAGGAAACCCTTGATGATTCAATTGAAGCGGCTGATGTGACGGTGGTTGAAAATTTGGATGGTTCTACGGTTCCTCCAGATAAATCCTCACCATTGTAAGGCCGCTTGTGCTGCCTTAAAAGTTCTCCTGATGAAAGGAGACATAGATATAGTTATTATTCAAGAACCATACATATATAACAACAAGATCTGTGAATTAAGCACTCCGGGTTTCAAACTTTTGCATAATACCGGTAACGATATAAATCGAGCATGTATAATTGCTAAACACGAACTAAACTTGTTTCTGCTTCCTTCATTGAGCAATGCAGACACTGTCGTAGCCAGTCTAGAGATATCCAAATGCAAATATTGGGTATCTTCGGTTTACATGGATCATGATAGGGAGATGCCACCCTGTGCCGTTAAGACCTTAGTTGAGGAGTCACTAAAAACAAAGACAAAACTCATTATGAGATGCGATGCAAATGCACATCAAAGTATTTGGGCAAGTAGTGATACTAATGCAAGGGGAAAGTCGCTAATAAAGTTTATTTTGCGTACTAACCTGGTAGTTTGCAATAAGGGAGATGCACCAACCTTCGTCACCAGAAACAGGCAAGAGGTTTTGGACGTCACGTTGACCTCTCCAGAACTGAATGATAAGATATCTGAATGGCAAGTTTTGAGGGAACATAGTTTCTCAGATCGTACTTCAAAGACAAAGAGATTTCCGCCAAATGTTAGGAAAGCTGATTGGAATAGGTATAGGGAATCGTTCAATTTGATGATACCGGAAATGCCAGAGACAAATATGAGCACTGTGCAAGATATCGAACACGCAGTGCAGCGGATTACTAAGGCCTTCAACATGTCACTGAAAGCTGCTTGCCCTAGAGGAAAGCCAGGGGGAAAAATCGGCCGCCATGGTGGACTACGGAGTTAAGTAATATGACGAAAACCTGCAGAGTCCACAAGAGGTCCGGAGGATTGGGACACTTACAAGATAAATCTGAGAGCATATAAACGAGAACTGAGAAGGTCTCAACAAAACTCGGGATGATTACTGTAGCAGTATTGAGAATACGTCGGAGGCTCCAGGTTTCATTAAAACATCGGAGGGCAATTGGTCAACGTCCAATGAGGAGACGCTGGAGGTACTATTGGACACACATATTCCTGGAAATCAGACGGTTGAACCAGGTTCTGGCGGTGCCACAGCGGTCGTTCCCTATCGTGGAAATTGTATCGGAATATAGAACAAAATGGGCTTTAAATAACTGGACCATTCAAATCCCTCGGTCCTGATGGAATTACTCCGGCGGAATTACAAGCAGTGGCTGATAGAATTATCCCCTGGTTGACGGTGATATATAAACGATGTGTAAACTTAGCATATATTCCAGAAAAGTGGAGAGAAACAAAAGTCGTCTTCATACCTAAAGCGGGAAAAACCTCTCACTCGAGTGCGAAGGTTTCCGACCAATCAGCTTATCCTCATTCCAACGACCATAAACTGCCGCAAATCTGTCAACGAGATGGCTGAGCAGTACGATATTCACCTAATATGTGTGCCTGTCTATAGGAACATACCGGGGAACTGCGAAGCAGATGAGTTAGCAAGGCTGGGAACTACCTTACATATTCCAGGGGAACTAGAATCTGTTGGTATGCCTCTGGCCACCTGCAATGTCTTACTGCGTTAGAAGGCTGTTATGATGGCCAATATTCGATTGGAGAATTGCAAGGGTTGTAACGACACCAAGCAAATATGGCCCCATTTAAACTTAAACCGCACACTAGATATGCTAGTGTTCTCAAGGCGTCAGATGGCACTCCTGATATCTGCTATAACGGGTCGCTGCCTGATAGGCGAATTTGCAAAAACTATAGGTGCGAAGTATAATGACTATTGTATAAGCTGTCATGATGTGGAGGAAAATGAATCAATTAAACACCTCTTGTGTGAGTGTCCTGCTTTTTGTGTAAGGCGTAAGCGAATTTTAGGAGCATATAGCCTTAGATTACTGGCGGACCTGGAAAACGTTAACTTAAGCAGTTTGTTAATGTTTTTGGAGCAATCTGGTTGGTTCAACAAAAGTAAATAATAGAGAAGGTTCAGTGGTTAAGACTAGAAGTGCCCATATGTAATAGGTACTTTTAGTTAAATGTGGTATCACAATGGGCTGAATAGTCTAAGTGAGCCTGAAATTTAATCGGGCTGCCACTTTAACCTAACCTAACCTACAATGAACGATTGGGAAACTAAGAACACAAAATATGTTTAGGAAAGTACTAGAAAATAAAGAAATGATTTTGACAAGTGATGACGTAATTTGACCGTTACAATTTGAAATTTTAAATTGACGGCAATTAATTTGAATAAACTTAAATCTAGAAATATCAAATTCGTAACACTGCCTCCCGCTTAAGCCTGTTCGTCCCGATCAGGCACAGAACCCGTTCCGTATGGAGCCAAACGTTCCAGGTGAACGACTTCCATCTTTGACCTTGGGCTGTCGTCCTTTAGAATACGGTATACAACATCATTGATCTTCTTGATGACTTTATATGGGCCTTCCCACTGTGTTTGTAGTTTAAGACATAATCCTTTCTTTCGTTGTGGGTTGAATAGCAGATCCCGTTGTCCTTCTTTAAAGCCCTCAGTGTTCGCTGCACGATCATATCTCGCCTTCATCCTGTTGCTGACCATTTTTATTTTGTTTCGCACTGATTCGTGATTTGATTTTTGATTTGATTTATTGATTGATTTCGTAAAGCTAGTACAACAAGATCTTAAATCTTGTAAATGAAAGTACCAGCTTATCATATTACAAATGTTATATGTAAGAAACAAAATAAAAATTTATAAATTATATTTTGAACATATTAACATAATATAATAAATAAAAACATATTAACATAATATAATAAAAAGAAGTGAAAAGTGTGAAAAAAGTATGAAAAAATAAAATTTTGTAATTAAAAACAATATATATTATTTTCTTTAAGTAAATGTTTTAAATATTTCTTTTTTAAACAAATTAGCATTGCTAATAGTTTGTAAACGTGATGGTAAGGAGTTCCAAAGACGAAAACTAAATATAAAGAATTGTCTCTCTGATATCAATGCCTTGATTCGTGGGTGTATTACTTTTAGTACTCTATTTGATCGGGCAAAACGAATACAGTTGTAAAGGTGCTGAGGTTCTTTAGTGTAAATTATTTTATGTAGTTGTGTCAGGCATTTCACTTTTAATAGGTTCTAGTTTAAAAGCAAACTCAGATATTCGGTCTCGGCGGCCTTTGTTGAAAACATATCGTGCAATGTTGTTGTATGCTACTTTCAATTTATGGGAATCTGAGTAGTCGCAGCTCGCAAATAATTCACAACCATACAATAGACTTGCACAGATAAAAATAAGTTTGAGAACCAATAAGTTTTGTTGGAAAACCAATAACAAAATTTGTTAATTTTCCTGCAACAAACTAATTTGTACTTTTAATAACCATTATTACAAAAAAGTTGTTAGCAATCGTTACCATCAGAAGGCAACAAATAATTTGTGTTCTCAATAACATAATTTGTAAGCAATTTGTTGAGCTTCCAACAGTACAAAATATTTGTTGTTGAACGTTACGTTTAATCCTCAACAAATATTTTTGAATTTGAACGATAAAATTTGTATGTGGTTTGTGTCTATCAATGACCTGTGACAAATGTATTGGTGTATTGAAAAAAAAAAATTTAATTGAAATTGACAGAATTATTGCTCCAAAATTGCAAAATTGCCGGAACAATTTTGGATATAAAGGGTGATTTGTTAAGAGCTTGATAACTTTTTTTTTTTTTAAAAACGCATAAAATTTGCAAAATCTCATCGGTTCTTTATTTGAAACGTTAGATTGGTCCATGACATTTACTTTTTGAAGATAATTTCATTTAAATGTTGACCGCGGCTGCGTCTTAGGTGGTCCATTCGGAAAGTCCAATTTTGGGCAACTTTTTCGAGCATTTCGGCCGGAATAGCCCGAATTTCTTCGGAAATGTTGTCTTCCAAAGCTGGAATAGTTGCTGGCTTATTTCTGTAGACTTTAGACTTGACGTAGCCCCACAAAAAATAGTCTAAAGGCGTCAAATCGCATGATCTTGGTGGCCAACTTACCGGTCCATTTCTTGAGATGAATTGTTCTCCGAAGATTTCCCTCAAAATGGCCATAGAATCGCGAGCTGTGTGGCATGTAGCGCCATCTTGTTGAAACCACATGTCAACCAAGTTCAGTTCTTTCATTTTTGGCAACAAAAAGTTTGTTAGCATCGAACGATAGCGATCGCCATTCACCGTAACGTTGCGTCCAACAGCATCTTTGAAAAAATACGGTCCAATGATTCCACCAGCGTACAAACCACACCAAACAGTGCATTTTTCGGGATGCATGGGCAGTTCTTGAACGGCTTCTGGTTGCTCTTCACTCCAAATGCGGCAATTTTGCTTATTTACGTAGCCATTCAACCAGAAATGAGCCTCATCGCTGAACAAAATTTGTCGATAAAAAAGCGGATTTTCTGCCAACTTTTCTAGGGCCCATTCACTGAAAATTCGACGTTGTGGCAGATCGTTCGGCTTCAGTTCTTGCACGAGCTGTATTTTATACGGTTTTACACCAAGATCTTTGCGTAAAATCTTCCATGTGGTCCAATAACACAAACCCAATTGCTGCGAACGGCGACGAATCGACATTTCACGGTCTTCAGCAACACTCTCAGAAACAGACGCAATATTCTCTTCTGTACGCACTGTACGCATTCGTGTGGTTGGTTTAATGTCCAATAAAGTAAACTGAGTGCGAAACTTGGTCACAATCGCATTAATTGTTTGCTCACTTGGTCGATTATGTAGACCATAAATCGGACGTAAAGCGAGAAACACATTTCGAACCGAACACTGATTTTGGTAATAAAATTCAATGATTTGCAAGCGTTGCTCGTTAGTAAGTCTATTCATGATGAAATGTCAAAGCATACTGAGCATCTTTCTCTTTGACACCATGTCTGAAATCCCACGTGATCTGTCAAATACTAATGCATGAAAATCCTAACCTCAAAAGAATCACCCTTTATTTTGTTAAGTACACACAGAGAAGGAATATGACCAAAATGCTATTTTTGGACGGGGAACATGTAACATTTTTGTGTCGAAAATCCTATACTCAGTTTTGTAAATATATGACGATTTTAAACTTGAGTAGTCCAAGGTCTAGCAAGCATTTTGACAACTTTTTGCCCAGTGATATATATTCTACTTAGTTAGAATTGTAAAACCTCTAATCCCGATATTAATATGGTTTTATTAATAATCTCATACAACAAACACATTTAAGAAACTACCAAATTGAAAAATATAAATTTTTCACAGACATTGATAAATGCTTTTCTGTATTCTCTCTGAATGAGCTCTTTGCTTGCTATCATACACGTGCATGTGCTCATACTCATTTTGTTCTAACGGTATTCTTCGCATACTTCTTTTAGCTTTCGTACATGTTCTCAGCGATGTGCGCGTAACCAGTCTTGTATTTTAGTTTTTATTTTCATATCGATAGCAGTCAACTATTTTCGCAACAAAACAATTTGTTGAAAATTCAGAATATTTCTATTATTTCCTCTGTCAAGCATCTACAAACACATTTCAACAACAAATGCCTCATATTCAATAGACAAATTTGTTGAGCATCAGCAGATTTTACATACAAATAAAGTTGTTAATATTTATTTGCAGTTATTTTTTTGTGTGTGGTATTAAGTACGATTTAGCCAATAGAATGCGTATGGATATTGGTGTATTTGTCCGAACAGCCCATAAATTACGCAGCATTCCATGAAGCTTACCAACGGCACATGTTATATGATCGGTCCACGATAGTTTCGAGTTAAATAGAATACCGAGATTCCTATGGGCCTCAACATATTCGATTGCAGTTTTGTCAATGTATAGTCTGTTACGGATCACACTGTTTTCAATAGTTTTATTTCTGGATATGACAAGATATTTTGTTTTTGACGAATTTAGTTGCAATCCATTATGATGGGCCCAATTTTGAATTCTATTCAAATCGGTATTTATATTTTGGACACATGTATCGATATCTGACACCCTCATACTGGAGTATACCTGTACATCGTCTGCATACATGTGTATGTTACAAGTAAGTGGGACATCAGCCAAATCATTAATGTACATGCTGAAAAGGGTTGGGCCAAAGATGGATCCTTGAGGAACACCTCTTGATATGTCCTTAGGATTCGAACTCATATTGTTTATAACAACGATTTGTGAACGGGATCTTAGATACGAGGAGATGAAATTACAGGCAGTTCTGGAAATGTAGAAAAAATGGTGAAGTTTAGATAGCAATATGTTGTGATTTACCGTATCAAATGCCTTGCTGTAGTCAAGAAGCACTAAATACGTTATCATGTTATCATCGAGCCGCACACTGTGTCCGCTGCGGCAATAAATCATTTTGGACCTGCTCTCCGATTTTGATGATTTTTGCACAGTTGGTTAAACTATATTACAAAGGTCATGTGTGTAAAAATTTATGCAAATATCTCCATTGGTTTTCTGTCCCGAGCAGCGCAAAGTTGACATATGTGAACAAGTCTCAAATAGGTTAGTTTTCTATGTCATATTTAAAACATTGTTACTTATAAACTATACACCGAGTGTACCTTAGAGAAATTTTTTTCACTTTAAATAGGCATCAAGCATTATGTAAATTAAAAAAAAATAAAATAAAAATTGAAAAAAAAAAAACAAATTATTTTTTTTTATTTTGGGCCAAAAAAAGATAAACATTTATGATTTTCCGTTAAACTTTTAGTTGTGTGCGAAGCAGTGCGAAACATGGAGTCCTATACCAAATTAAAGCTGAGGGTCTCAGCTAACAGATTCAAAAAAAAAATTGTGCCCAAATTTGCCCGCGGCCAAAA
The DNA here is from genome assembly GCF_050003625.1 of Haematobia irritans. NCBI lineage: Eukaryota > Metazoa > Arthropoda > Insecta > Diptera > Muscidae > Haematobia > Haematobia irritans. The sequence continues at coordinate 111,055,335 of NC_134398.1, read as the reverse complement.
AAACAATGGAAAACCAAAAAATTACAGTAAAAAATATGCGTTATGCGTTATTTTACGAGTGCATCAACAACTGCGCACTCTTTCTTTCGTTACTGCTTGTTGTTGTTTTGTCTGTGTGCATGTCTATTACTATAAATAGTATATTTGTAAGATAATTGTGTATAAAGTGCTCGTACACTGAAATTCAAATCATATCAGTTATTATTTTTTATACCCTTAACCACTACTGTGGTACAGGGTATAATAAATTTGTGCATTTGTATGTAACGCCTAGAAGGAAAAGTCTGAGACCCATCGTTTAGTATACCGATCGTCTTAGAATTAAATTCTGAGTCGATTTAGCGATGTCCGTCTGTCTGTCTGTCTGTCTGTCTGTCCGTCTGTCTGTCTGTTGATCTATTTTTGTGTGCAAAGTACAGCTCGCACTTTTAGTCCGATTGTCCTGAAATTTGGTGTGGGGTCCTGTTTCGGCTCAAAGACGATTCCTATTGATTTTGGAAAAAATCGGTTCAGATTTAGATATAGCTGCCATATATATTTTTCACCGATCTGGTCATAATTGGCGTGTATATCAACCGATCTTCCTCAAATTCCGTACATCCCAATATTTTATGAGTCTCGAAAAACTTGCAAAATATCATCCAAATCGGTTCAGATTTAGATATAGCTCCCATATATAGCTTTCGCCCGATTTACACTCCTTTGTCCACAGAGGCCAATTTTTTGCTCCGATTTAGTTGAAATTTTGCACAGGGAGTAGAATTAGCATTGTAGCTATGCGTGTCAAATTTGGTTGAAATCGGTTCAGATTTAGATATAGCTCCCATATATAGCTTTCGCCCGATTTAAACTCAAATGACCACAGAGGCAAATTTTTTGCTCCGATTTAGTTGAAATTTTGCACAGGGGGTAGAATTAGCATTGCAGCTATGCGTGTCAAATTTGGTTGAAATCGGTTCAGATTTAGATATAGCTCCCATATATAGCTTTCGCCCGATTTACACTCAAATGACCACAGAGGCCAATTTTTTGCTCCGATTTGGTTGAAATTTTGCACAGGGAGTATACTTAGCATTGTAGCTATGCGTGCCAAATTTGGTTGAAATCGGTTCAGATTTAGATATAGCTCCCATATATAGCTTTCGCCCGATTTACACTCATATGACCACAGAGGCCAATTTTTTGCTCCGATTTAGTTGAAATTTTGCACAATTTTTTAGCATTGTAGCTATGCGTGCCAAATTTGGTTGAAATCGGTTCAGATTTAGATATAGCTCCCATATATATGTTTTTCTGATTTCGACAAAAATGGTCAAAATACCAACATTTTCCTTGTAAAATCGCCACTGCTTAGTGGAAAAGTTGTAAAAATGACTCTAATTTTCCTAAACTTCTAATACATATATATCGAGCGATAAATCATAAATAAACTTTTGCGAAGTTTTCTTAAAATTGCTCCAGATTTAAATGTTTCCGATATTTTTATACCCTTCACCACTACTGTGGTACAGGGTATAATAAGTTTGTGCATTTGTATGTAACGCCAAGAAGGAAAAGTCTGAGACCCATCGTTTAGTATACCGATCGTCTTAGAATTAAATTCTGAGTCGATTTAGCGATGTCCGTCTGTCTGTCTGTCTGTTGATGTATTTTTGTGTGCAAAGTACAGCTCGCAGTTTTAGTCCGATTGTCCTAAAATTTGGTATGGGGTCCTGTTTCGGCTCAAAGACGATCCCTATTGATTTTGGAAAAAATCGGTTCAGATTTAGATATAGCTGCCATATATATTTTTCACCGATCTGGTCATAATTGGCGTGTATATCAACCGATCTTCCTCAAATTCCGTACATCCAAATATTTTATGAGTCTCGCAAAACTTGCAAAATATCATCCAAATCGGTTCAGATTTAGATATAGCTCCCATATATAGCTTTCGCCCGATTTACACTCCTTTGTCCACAGAGGCCAATTTTTTGCTCCGATTTAGTTGAAATTTTGCACAGGGAGTAGAATTAGCATTGTAGCTATGCGTGTCAAATTTGGTTGAAATCGGTTCAGATTTAGATATAGCTCCCATATATAGCTTTCGCCCGATTTAAACTCAAATGACCACAGAGGCAAATTTTTTGCTCCGATTTAGTTGAAATTTTGCACAGGGGGTAGAATTAGCATTGCAGCTATGCGTGTCAAATTTGGTTGAAATCGGTTCAGATTTAGATATAGCTCCCATATATAGCTTTCGCCCGATTTACACTCAAATGACCACAGAGGCCAATTTTTTGCTCCGATTTGGTTGAAATTTTGCACAGGGAGTATACTTAGCATTGTAGCTATGCGTGCCAAATTTGGTTGAAATCGGTTCAGATTTAGATATAGCTCCCATATATAGCTTTCGCCCGATTTACACTCATATGACCACAGAGGCCAATTTTTTGCTCCGATTTAGTTGAAATTTTGCACAATTTTTTAGCATTGTAGCTATGCGTGCCAAATTTGGTTGAAATCGGTTCAGATTTAGATATAGCTCCCATATATATGTTTTTCTGATTTCGACAAAAATGGTCAAAATACCAACATTTTCCTTGTAAAATCGCCACTGCTTAGTGGAAAAGTTGTAAAAATGACTCTAATTTTCCTAAACTTCTAATACATATATATCGAGCGATAAATCATAAATAAACTTTTGCGAAGTTTTCTTAAAATTGCTCCAGATTTAAATGTTTCCGATATTTTTATACCCTTCACCACTACTGTGGTACAGGGTATAATAAGTTTGTGCATTTGTATGTAACGCCAAGAAGGAAAAGTCTGAGACCCATCGTTTAGTATACCGATCGTCTTAGAATTAAATTCTGAGTCGATTTAGCGATGTCCGTCTGTCTGTCTGTCTGTTGATGTATTTTTGTGTGCAAAGTACAGCTCGCAGTTTTAGTCCGATTGTCCTAAAATTTGGTATGGGGTCCTGTTTCGGCTCAAAGACGATCCCTATTGATTTTGGAAAAAATCGGTTCAGATTTAGATATAGCTGCCATATATATTTTTCACCGATCTGGTCATAATTGGCGTGTATATCAACCGATCTTCCTCAAATTCCGTACATCCAAATATTTTATGAGTCTCGCAAAACTTGCAAAATATCATCCAAATCGGTTCAGATTTAGATATAGCTCCCATATATAGCTTTCGCCCGATTTACACTCCTTTGTCCACAGAGGCCAATTTTTTGCTCCGATTTAGTTGAAATTTTGCACAGGGAGTAGAATTGGCATTATAGCTATGCGTGTCAAATTTGGTGGAAATCGGTTCAGATTTAGATATATCTCCCATATATAGCTTTCGCCCGATTTACACTCATTTGCCCACAGAGGCAAATTTTTTGCTCCGATTTAGTTGAAATTTTGCACAGGGAGTAGAATTAGCATTGTAGCTATGCGTGTCAAATTTGGTTGAAATCGGTTCAGATTTAGATATAGCTCCCATATATAGCTTTCGCCCGATTTACACTCAAATGACCACAGAGGCCAATTTTTTGCTCCGATTTAGTTGAAATTTTGCACAGGGGGTAGAATTAGCATTGTAGCTATGCGTGTCAAATTTGGTTGAAATCGGTTCAGATTTAGATATAGCTCCCATATATAGCTTTCGCCCGATTTACACTCAAATGACCACAGAGGCCAATTTTTTCTCCGATTTAGTTGAAATTTTGCACAGGGAGTATAATTAGCATTGTAGCTATGCGTGCCAAATTTGGTTGAAATCGGTTCTGATTTAGATATAGCTCCCATATATAGCTTTCGCCCGATTTACACTCATATGACCACAGAGGCCAATTTTTTGCTCCGATTTAGTTGAAATTTTGCACAGGGAGTAGAATTAGCATTGTAGCTATGCGTGCCAAATTTGGTTGAAATCGGTTCAGATTTAGATATAGCTCCCATATATATGTTTTTCTGATTTCGACAAAAATGGTCAAAATACCAACATTTTCCTTGTAAAATCGCCACTGCTTACTGGAAAAGTTGAAAAAATGACTCTAATTTTCCTAAACTTCTAATACATATCGTTACCTTAATATACAAAGGCCCCAACTCATAATTTTTCAAAATCGCGTTTTTTGTCGATTCTGACAGAACACCATCCGATACACCTTCCATAAAAAATTTACGGAGATATGTTGAAAAATAGCGAAGTTATAAGTTAATAATGTAAAGCCCTAACTCATATCCACACAATATGTACAAAAAAAAGCCCTAACTCATTTATTACTGCAAAAACACATAGCAGACATAGATTTTCCGATTTTGTTCTTATTGCTTTTGTGTTATGTATGTCTGTGAGCGGTTATTGCGGTTAAATAAATAGTGAAAAAATAATACATAGAAAAAACTATGGATCTTGTCACCGAAAATTCTGCAGACACTTCAAATGTTGTGGAACGCATTAGAGGAATTGTTCCGAGGCAATCAGAATGGAAGCAAAATGTTAATAAAATTAATCGGATGAAAAGTAAAGAATATTCTGGAATATCAGACAATCGTTTCTGCCAAAAGCCTCCAAGACAGCAAGGTGCAACTTGCACATCAAATTTTTGCGAAAGAAGTGCTTTAAGGCATTGTTCGAAGTTAAGGGAGTCTACGCGAAAAGAAAATTTTAAATCGTTTTGGGAGATGTCGTGGGAGCAAAAGCTTTGGAGCTGAAAAAACAAATTTTGTCAGAAAATTCAACGCGGACGCAATCCAAATCATTTTTCTTAAGACAGAATTCTACCCGATTGCAAGTGCACGCACAGAAAAAACATGTTTGGACATGGTTGCCGCATCCATTTAATGCTTATTTAGAGTATTTAATTATCGCGAAAACCATGTATTTTGTCTTTGTAAAAATAATTTTCGAGCGGAGAAAAATATATGTTGGCAATAAGCATTTAAATGGTTCTCAAATGCCGCAAACATGTTCTATTATTTAAATGATAGAATTTGAGACCATTATATGGTCAGGAAAATCATGTACCTGACCATTCAATTGTTTTTACTTTTTTGCAAAGAAAAAAGTATTTTTATAGTTTACGTATAGATATGTCTACAAGCATTACATGGCCATAAAGACCATGTACATTGTTTTCGTGACCATTTAATTTTTTAATTTTTTTGCAGCGACAAGAATTTTATAAAAACATTGAGCAGGTACACACGATCTTCATTTTGCGCGTCAGTCGTGTGTTGATTGTTTCTTGGAATGGACGGAGAATACGGAATTATTGTGTTTTGTGTTAATTTATTTATTCAGAAATGGCACGTGGTTTTATGTGAATACAAAAAAGGAAAGTGTAATTGAAACAAATGTACCTGGTTTTTGTTCTGCATTTTGACATATGGTATAATTTATTTTTATTTGCAGTTATATGATGTCTGTGTTTGTACATTTGATGGGCACGAAGTAAATATGGAATGATTTCTTATTGTTGAAATTGAACCAAACTAGAGTGTGTAAAAATATGTGAAGTTTGCTTGCACAACATTATAAATACAAATAAACAATGAATTAGTTTATAAATAAATAAAAACAAATAAATAAAATTGATTTTGTGTTTTCTTTTCTCAAGTGGCGTCCTTTTTTCGACGACGAAAAAAGTTTTTTCATAAAAATCAAAACATTTTAGGTTGTGACCATGTTCTTTTAACTAGAAGAAAAACATTTTTGACGAATAACATAACATTTTAGATCGTGACCATTGTCTTTTAATGGAAACAAAATTCTTTTTATCAATATAATAACATTTTAGATGAGGACAATTGTATTTTTCTTAGAACCATGTTCACTGAGCCAACATGGTTGCAGGTTAAAATGTTACATGGTCGCCGCAAAAATAGCTGCTATCATATTATTTTGCTCTTCGAATATGATTGTGGCAATCATGTTTCTTCTCTGCGTGTGTGCCGGCCAATGTTTCTTTCAACATTAGGATTGAAAGAAAAAATGCTTCGAAATTGGATTCGCTCTGGTGAAAAACACGGCACGATAATCAGTCCAGAGAGGCACTCAAATTCTTCCATACAATCTAAAATATATTCCGACAATGGCAAACGCAATAAGGAAAGACGAGGATTTCTTCAAAAATGGCAAGATGAGTTGCCGAAAATGGAATGGCATTACTGTAGAAAGAGATCGAAGAAGTTATATTTTGAACATCCATTTGCGTCACAAGAAGAGATTTATAAGCTCAGGATATATATATATATATATATATATATATATATATATATATATATATATATATATATATATATATATATATATATATATATATATATATATATATATATATATATATATATATATATATATATATATATATATATATATATATATATATATATATATATATATATATATATATATATATATATATATATATATATATATATATATATATATATATACTTATAAATCTGCCCAACCTAGTCCACTTTATAGTAACAAAATTGAACTATCCAAAAAGAAGTGGGACCATTTGCAAGACTTAAAAAATTTACTACCAAAAGACTGCCATCACTTCTATGAACAATTACCTTATAAAACCTAAGTTTATATTCTCTTAAAATATAAACTGTTTTACCAATTCTAACATTTGCTTTACTTAAATATGAATTGAAATATTATTTTGTTTTCTTTTAAGTTGTGCAAGAAAAATCCCCAACTCATTTTTTCTCAAAAATTCAAACCCAAAAAGCCCTAAGTCATACAAATTAATTAAAAATGTAAATATTAAAAAAATTATTATAATTTTGAATTTGTCTGCTGTTAATAATAAAAACTGCATTTAAAATTTTTTTGCATCTGGTGCGTTTCTTGTTTTATTAAGTTTTTTCCTCCTCCTGTAAACTTTGTTTTTCATGAGTTAGGGCCTTTGTATATTAAGGTAACGATATATATCGAGCGATAAATCATAAATAAACTTTTGCGAAGTTTTCTTAAAATTGCTCCAGATTTAAATGTTTCCCATATTTTTATACCCTTCACCACTACTGTGGTACAGGGTATAATAAATTTGTGCATTTGTATGTAACGCCTAGAAGGAAAAGTCTGAGACCCATCGTTTAGTATACCGATCGTCTTAGAATTAAATTCTGAGTCGATTTAGCGATGTCCGTCTGTCTGTCTGTCTGTCTGTCTGTCCGTCTGTCTGTCTGTTGATGTATTTTTGTGTGCAAAGTACAGCTCGCAGTTTTAGTCCGATTGTCCTGAAATTTGGTGTAGGGTCCTGTTTCGGCTCAAAGACGATTCCTATTGATTTTGGAAAAAATCGGTTCAGATTTAGATATAGCTGCCATATATATTTTTCACCGATCTGGTCATAATTGGCGTGTATATCAACCGATCTTCCTCAAATTCCGTACATCCCAATATTTTATGAGTCTCGAAAAACTTGCAGAATATCATCCAAATCGGTTCAGATTTAGATATAGCTCCCATATATAGCTTTCGCCCGATTTACACTCCTTTGTCCACAGAGGCCAATTTTTTGCTCCGACTTAGTTGAAATTTTGCACAGGGAGTAGAATTGGCATTATAGCTATGCGTGTCAAATTTGGTGGAAATCGGTTCAGATTTAGATATAGCTCCCATATATAGCTTTCGCCCGATTTACACTCAAATAACCACAGAGGCCAATTTTTTGCTCCGATTTAGTTGAAATTTTGCACAGGGAGTAGAATTAGCATTATAGCTATGCGTGTCAAATTTGGTGGAAATCGGTTCAGATTTAGATATAGCTCCCATATATAGCTTTCGCCCGATTTACACTCATTTGCCCACAGAGGCCAATTTTTCGCTCCGATTTAGTTGAAATTTTGCACAGGGAGTAGAATTAGCATTGTAGCTATGTGTGTCATATTTGGTTGAAATCAGTTCAGATTTAGATATAGCTCCCATATATAGCTTTCGCCCGATTTACACTCAAATGACCACAGAGGCCAATTTTTTGCTCCGATTTAGTTGAAATTTTACACAGGGGGTAGAATTAGCATTGTAGCTATGCGTGTCAAATTTGGTTGAAATCGGTTCAGATTTAGATATAGCTCCCATATATAGCTTTCGCCCGATTTACACTCAAATGACCTCAGAGGCCAATTTTTTGCTCCGATTTAGTTGAAATTTTGCACGGGGAGTATAATTAGCATTGTAGCTATGCGTGCCAAATTTGGTTGAAATCGGTTCAGATTTAGATATAGCTCCCATATATAGCTTTCGCCCGATTTACACTCATATGACCACAGAGGCCAATTTTTTGCTCCGATTTAGTTGAAATTTCGCACAGGGAGTATAATTAGCATTGTAGCTATGCGTGGCAAATTTGGTTGAAATCGGTTCAGATTTAGATATACCTCCCATATATAGCTTTCGCCCGATTTACACTCATATGACCACAGAGGCCAATTTTTTGCTCCGATTTTGTTGAAATTTTGCATAGGGAGTAGAATTAGCATTGTAGCTATGCGTGCCAAATTTGGTTGAAATCGGTTCAGATTTAGATATAGCTCCCATATATATGTTTTTCTGATTTCGACAAAAATGGTCAAAATACCAACATTTTCCTTGTAAAATCGGCACTGCTTAGTGGAAAAGTTGTAAAAATGACTCTAAGTTTCCTAAACTTCTAATACATATATATCGAGCGATAAATCATAAATAAACTTTTGAGAAGTTTTCTTAAAATTGCTCCAGATTTAAATGTTTCCCATATTTTTATACCCTTCACCACTACTGTGGTACAGGGTATAATAAGTTTGTGCATTTGTATGTAACGCCAAGAAGGAAAAGTCTGAGGCCCACCGTTTAGTATACCGATCGTCGTAGAATTAAATTCTGAGTCGATTTAGCGATGTCCGTCTGTCTGTCCGTCTGTCTGTCTGTTGATGTATTTTTGTGTGCAAAGTACAGCTCGCAGTTTTAGTCCGATTGTCCTAAAATTTGGTATGGGGTCCTGTTTCGGCTCACAGACGATCCCTATTGATTTTGGAAAAAATCTGTTCAGATTTAGATATATTGCCTGTTTCGGTATCAGGCTAACATGTAATATAATATAGCTGTCATATATATTTTTAACCGATCTGGTCATAATTGGCGTGTATATAAACCGATCTTCCTCAAATTCCGTACATCTCAATATTTTATGAGTCTCGAAAAACTTGCAAAATATCATCCAAATCGGTTCAGATTTAGATATAGCTCCCATATATAGCTTTCGCCCGATTTACACTCCTTTGTCCACAGAGGCCAATTTTTTGCTCCGATTTAGTTGAAATTTTGCACAGGGAGTAGAATTAGCATTATAGCTATGCGTGTCAAATTTGGTGGAAATCGGTTCAGATTTAGATATAGCTCCCATATATAGCTTTCGCCCGATTTACACTCATATGACCACAGAGGCCAATCTTTTACTCCGATTTAATTGAAATTTTGCACAGGGAGTAGAATGAGCATTGTAGCTATGCGTGCCAAATTTGGTTGAAATCGGTTCAGATTTAGATATAGCTCCCATATATATGTTTTTCTGATTTCGACAAAAATGGTCAAAATAGCAACATTTTCCTTGTAAAATCGCCACTGCTTAGTCGAATAGTTGAAAAAATGACTCTAATTTTCTTAAACTTCTAATACATATATATCGAGCGATAAATCATAAATAAACTTTTGCGAAGTTTCCTTAGGATTGCTTCAGATTTAAATGTTTCCCATATTTTTATACCCTTCACCACTACTGTGGTACAGGGTATAATAAGTTTGTGCATTTGTATGTAACCCCAAGAAGGAAAAGTCTGAGACCCATCGTTTAGTATACCGATCGTCTTAGAATTAAATTCTGAGTCGATTTAGCGATGCCCGTCTGTCTGTCTGCCTGTCTGTCTGTCTGTCTATCCGTCTGTCTGTTGATGTATTTTTGTGTGCAAAGTACAGCTCGCAGTTTTAGTCCGATTGTCTTAAAATTTGGTATAGGGTCCTGTTTCGGCTCAAAGACGATCCCTATTGATTTTGGAAAAAATCGGTTCAGATTTAGATATAGCTGCCATATATATTTTCATCGATCTGGTCATAATTGGCGTGTATATCAAGCGATCTTCCTCAAATTCCGTACATCCAAATATTTTATGAGTCTCGAAAAACTTGCAAAATATCATCCAAATCGGTTCAGATTTAGATATAGCTCCCATATATAGCTTTCGCCCGATTTACACTCCTTTGTCCACAGAGACCAATTTTTTGCTCCGATTTAGTTGAAACTTTGCACAGGGAGTATAATTAGCATTGTAGCTATGCGTGCCAAATTTGGTTGAAATCGGTTCAGATTTAGATATAGCTCCCATATATAGCTTTCGCCCGATTTACACTCAAATGACCACAGAGGCCAATTTTTTGCTCCGATTTAGTTGAAATTTTGCACAGGGGGTAGAATTAGCATTGTAGCTATGCGTGTCAAATTTGGTTGAAATCGGTTCAGATTTAGATATAGCTCCCATATATAGCTTTCGCCCGATTTACACTCAAATGACCACAGAGGCCAATTTTTTGCTCCGATTTAGTTGAAATTTTGCACAGGGAGTAGAATTAGCATTATAGCTATGCGTGTCAAATTTGGTGGAAATCGGTTCAGATTTAGATATAGCTCCTATATAGCTTTCGCCCGATTTACACTCCTTTGTCCACAGAGACCAATTTTTTGCTCCGATTTAGTTGAAATTTTGCACAGGGAGTATAATTAGCATTGTAGCTATGCGTGCCAAATTTGGTTGAAATCGGTTCAGATTTAGATATAGCTCCCATATATAGCTTTCGCCCGATTTACACTCATATGACCACAGAGGCCAATTTTTTGCTCCGATTTAGTTGAAATTTTGCACAGGGAGTAGAATTAGCATTGTAGCTATGCGTGCCAAATTTGGTTGAAATCGGTTCAGATTTAGATATAGCTCCCATATATATGTTTTTCTGATTTCGACAAAAATGGTCAAAATACCAACATTTTCCTTGTAAAATCGGCACTGCTTAGTGGAAAAGTTGTAAAAATGACTCTAATTTTCCTAAACTTCTAATACATATATATCGAGCGATAAATCATAAATAAACTTTTGCGAAGTTTTCTTAAAATTGCTCCAGATTTAAATGTTTCCCATATTTTTTTTTTTACTAACATTGTGTTCCACCCTAGTGCATTAGCCGACTTAAATTTTGAGTCTATAGATTTTGTAGAAGTCTATCAAATTCTGTCCAGAACGAGTGATATTTAAATGTATGTATTTGGGACAAACCTTTATATATAGCCCCAACACATTTGACGGATGTGATATGGTATCGAAAATTTAGATCTACAAAGTGGTGCAGGGTATAATATAGTCGGCCCCGCCCGACTTTAGACTTTCCTTACTTGTTTTTTAAATAAATTTTTACATACCATAATGAAAACTTGAGCATGAGTTGGGCTTTAAAATTTGGTATTTCACCTCTGCATGCGCGCATAAAATTTATGGAATGCATATTACATATCGCTTACAATAAAAGCTTTGCAGCATGGCGAACAAATAAAGATACAAGACAAATTAAAGAAGAAGCCAAGGCCACAATTCAAAAAAACCTTAAATTAGTATTGGGAATAAATGTTGATGTGGTAAAACAAGGAATGGGTTCCAGCAACGATGGGAATACAGCTCGACGATTTTTTGAAAACCCTGAAATTACAGCCGACATAACCGGAGTAAATGAACAACTGATTCATAGGTTAAAAATTATATTATCCACAATAAGTTGCAGTCAGGCAATAGACTCTGAGAAGTTCCATATATATTGTTTAGACACGGCAAAATTGTACATTGATTTGTATGGATGGTACTACATGCCTATCACAGTCCATAAAGTTTTGATACATGGTAGCAAAATTGTATCTGAGGCCATTCTACCTATAGGTAGGTTAAAGATACGATTTGTTTCATACATTTTGAATTAACATATGGTTTATTTTTCAAAGGAATGTTATCAGAAGAAGCGCAGGAAGCGAGGAATAAAGACTATAAACGTTATAGGCTATATAACTCGCGCAAGACTGGGCGCTGTTCTACTAACGAAGACGTAATGCATCATTTGTTGATATCCTCCGACCCATACATCAATTCATTAAGAACGAAATTGAAGCTTAAAAAATTAGATTATCACGAAGATGTGAAAATGTTGTTAATAAATTAAATAGAGTGAACTGTACAATTTGTGTATGGGGGTTGTATGGGGGACGGGTGTTACAGTGGGCTGATTTTCTTCATATTTTCAAAACAGCATTTAATAGATGCTGTATGAATTTTTGCGAAAAATAAACATTCTAGTTATAAATTTACAGAAGATATGGCATTTTTGATATATCATTTGTATGGGAGGTGGGTGATGGGCGTGGTCAATGTTGAAGAAATAATTTTTTTTAAAAAGGTGTTGCATAGATATGTTCTTCCAGCAATTTTCAGGAAATTTGTAGCAATAGTTAATTTTTAACAGCCAAACATGATTTTAGTTTGTATGGGCGGTGGGCGATGGGCGTGGTCAATTTTGTCGATACTTAATTCTATTATATTAGGAACTCGTGCCAAATTTCATTACTCTCGTACAACTCCTTCTATTTTTGGCCATCGAATGTATGGGAAGGACACACTGTGAGCCGTTCCCGTATGTTTCCAGATTGATAATCGCTTAATAAATTATGATCTTCCAAATATTGAGAAATCTGCTGATTCATTATACGTTCCATAACTTTTGAGAGGAAAGGTGGGATGGCAATTGGTCGATAATCGTTATTAGATTTTAGAATTGGAATAATTTTTGCGATTTTCCAAACTTTAGGAAACGTTGATTTGGTAAGACAAGTATTGAAAATATGTGTAAAATAAGACAGAAGCTTCGGCCAGGGATCCGGAGCGGTCCATTTTTTTCGCTCCGCTCCGCTCCCGCTCCGGAGAAAAAAAATCGCTCCGCTCCGAGAAAAAAAAAATCGCTCCGCTCCACGCTCCGCTCCGCTCCTCTTCGAGAAAAATCGGGCGGTACATATATATGGGAGCTATAGCTAAATCTGGGAAAATCGGGCGATACATATATATGAGAGCTATATCTAAATCTGAACCGATTTGGATGAAATTTTGCAGACTTGAAGGGCGATGAAAAAGATTACCTTTTGCCAAATTTGGCGACGATCCGTTTGAAAAAAAGCACAGCGTGAACCCATTTGTCGAAATCGGGAGATACATATATATGGGAGCTATATCTAAATTTGATCCGATTTCTTCCAAATTCAATAGCGTTCGTCGTTGTGCCCAAAAACTCCCTGTACCAAATTTCATCAAAATCGGTTAATAATTGCCACCGGAATCCTGTGAACAACAAATACATGGACAGACGGACGGACGGACACCAAGCGCTAGATCGACTCAGGAGGTGATTCTGAGTCGATCAGTATATATTTTATGGGGTCTAAAATTAATATTTCTGGTAGTCACATTTTTTGGCAGATCAAACTTATTATACCCTAACCACTATGTGGTTTAGGGCATAATGACTTTAAAACAATGTGTTGAAACATTTTATTAATTTTGAAGATTTTTTCAGAAATATTAAATCCATTTTGACTTCATTAAAACGAAATTTTCATTCATGTTAGGATACACATTTTTATGTAGAATCACTTAGCTATAAGGACAAACAGACTTCATTGAAAAGTTTAGAGACTTTTAGACAAGGAAAAAACTTTATATCAGAGAAATACGTCTTCTATTCTAAGCAAAATTCGTATTCGTATTTTAAGCATGTGAAATATTTGGCCTCCCGACAATATTCTTTGCGGTGCACCATCTACTATTTAATATGTGATAGAAACCAAATTTATGAAAATGGACCAAAATGGACCAAATTCTGTTAGGTCCGACCATCGGATCAAATTTAAAAATTAGAAATCTTTTGGGCCAATTTTGGTCCGATCGGACCAAAACGGCAACGCTGATTGGAATGAAAGTCTATACACAGAGTAGAAGTAACTACTCTCCGAAAGTTTTTTTTTTGTTTTGCAACAGACGTAGAGAAAAGGTTTTGTAATATTTGATGATTTGACTTAAAAATGGGTATCTTAACATGAAACAAAAAATTTATAGGCTAAGGTCAATTTGACTTTAATAATTCAGAAAAATTCTTTAAATTTAATGAAATTGTCTTTAAATTTGTTGTCTGTTTGCATATTGACTACAAAGCAAAAAATCGTTCAAATATAGGATATGTTTTTCAAAACTTTATTTTAAAGAAGTTTTTTACTTCAAACGTAGCATAATTTCTACTGGAAGTCGAGTCCTAATTTGGAAAATAAAGTTGCCGTTAACTCGTTTTTAAAGGACTTTGATAGCATATGAAGAAAAAAAAGCTGAGAAAGCGAAAAATTAAAATTTGCTTCCTAGAAGCAAGTACACAAAACCTAAATTTAAAAGAGAATTGTGTTTTAAAAGTGTCCTTGCTTGTATTCTCCGCTTCTTTGGCTCGGAATCAATACCAAATTTTTTAAAGTAAAGACAAAATCTTTGGAACCGAGTATGCTTTTTTCAGTGTATGTTTGCAACAACCTCCATCGAAATCAGTCCGTGGTATACCTACGAATATTCTTACTCAGATCTAGTGTTACCTAATTTCACTTTTTTCCCCTTTATTGTAAAAATACATTTTCGAACAGCGTTTTTAAGAAATGTTCGTTCTCAAAAAAAGTAGATAACATGCAATAATACAAATCAAGTCATTAGTTTTCAATGTGAGAAAAAATTAAAATAAATGTATATGCGCACCAAATTTAAACTATCCATAATTTTAATTAAATTTTCGAGAACTAATATCAGAAATAAGAGAATGCTAGGGTATAGTACAATAAAGCAAATATGAATGTCCTTACACTGAAAAAACGCATGCCCGGTTCCAAAGATTTTGTCTTTACTTTAACAGTTTGGGTATTAATTCCGAGCCAAAGAAGCGGAGAATACAAGTAAGGATACTTTAAAGACGCAATTCTCTTTTAAATTTGGGGGTTATGTACTTGCTTCTAGGAAGCAAATGTTAATTTTTAATTTTTTTTAGATTTTCTTCGTCAGTTGTTATCAAAATCCTTTAAAAACGAGTTAACGACAATTTTATTTTCCATATTAAGACTCGACTTCCAGTAGAAATTATGCTATGTTTCAAGTAAAAAGCGTCTTTAACATAAAGTGTTGAAAAACTTGTCTTATTTTTTAACGATTTTTTGCTTTGTAGGCAAGATGCAAAAAGGAAACAAATTTAAATACAATTTTATTAATTTTAAAGAATTTTTCTTAATTATTAAAGTCACGTTGACCTTAAGTCAAAAATTTTATCTTTCATGTTATGATACACATTTTTAAGTAAAATCACTTTATTATAAGGACATTACAACTTCATTCAAAAGTTTATTGACTTTTGGACAAGGAAAAAAACTTTATTTTAGAGAAATGCGTCTTCCATGTTAAGCAAAATTTGTATTCTTATTCTAAGGACATGAAATCTTTGACTTCACGACAATATTTTTTTCAGTGTAGAAAACTAAAAAATTAAATATAAATAAGATCGTTTAATTGCATTTATTTGGCGTTCATTACAAACATCTTTGTAGTAATACGGGATGAAATTGATCGAAAGTACTGTTGTTACTTTTACAACACATACTAGAAATATATTTTGACATTTGCCGTTTTTGAAAACAATTACTAAAAAAACACTTTGTGTTTTCCCCAATGTACGTACGTACAAAAATACATATCGTACATTTTAAACGTTTACTCACACTACGCTAAGTACTAAGTAATTTCAAAGTTACACATTTCATTCAAGTAATATTTTATTCGGAGCGGAGCGGTTTTTCATTTGGAAACCGCTCCGCTCCCGCTCCGCTCCGGATTTTATAAATGCCGCTCCCGCTCCGGCAAAAAAAGGGCTTGCTCCACTCCGCTCCGGATCCCTGGCTTCGGCAATAAAGTTTTATGAATTTTGGACTAATTTCATCAGTACTAGTTGCATTTGATTTAATTGCTTGGAAACTCTTCAATACATCGTACGAATCGACACAATGGAACGAAAAACTATAATCTGGTGGCACTATACTCATACCAGCATATATGTCAGTCAGTGGCTGCGCAGTGTTAATTCGAGCAAAATCATCAGTTATTTTATTAATATTTACAGTGCTGCTAATATTATTATTTTTCCTACCGATTCCGATATTTTTTATTACTTTCCATTTTGATTTGCTGTCAAGAGCGTTTCTGAACTTGTTACCATAATAATTTGATTTGGCACAAGCAATGCTTTTCGTCACAGTTTTTCTTGCAGATTTGTATAACTCATATAGTTCATTTGTTTAAATCGTTTCCATCTTTCAAAGGCGCATCCCTACAAGCAATTTGACGTTTGATTTCGTTGTTGAACCAAGGAGGTTAATAATTATGGGGTTTTGCGGTACACAGACATCAAAAATACAACATAAATTTTCCTGTAAGAATGTAAGTTGGTCATCGACATCGGGAAGGTCGTAAATGTGGTCCCATTGAACAACATCAATCAATTGGTTCAGTTGAGTGTAATCAAGACGTTTAAAATCGCGATAGGTAGCATGAGTATCCACGTTGTCAATGTATGTGTCGTAGGTTAGAAACAATAGGTCATGTCTGGAAAAGGCTGGTGCACAGAGTTGGTCATACATCATAACTTTTGATCTCTGATTGACAAAGATAACGTCTAATAGACTAGCGTTTGTACTAGTGAAATGCGTGGGATTTGAAGTGTTAACTGGGAGTAAGCCAAATGTTTGCATAGCAGTTGATAGTAAACTGGAATTCAGTAAGTTGCTATTGAAATCGCCGACTATGATGACGTCATTGTAACTCAGAGAAATATGTTCGATTTCCTGCATTATCGAATCAAGAGGAATGCGATCATTAGGTCTGTACACACAAGCCATAAGAAGTTTGACATTGGACTGAGTGACTAATTCAGCAAAAATGTATTCAACTTGGGAGTCATTTTCAGATCTTAGTTTTATGTTACAATGCAGGCCATTTCTTACATAAATGGCAACACCACCAGCATTAGAGGGTCTATCACGTCGATAAAGAGAATACCCATCTAGTCCATATAGATTATCATTTATCTGAGGGTGAAACCAGGTTTCGGAAACGCAAATTACGTCGACGTACGAGTTTATGAATAAATGCCGAAATTCATCCATCTTATTGTTTAAACTTTGGGCGTTTATATGCGTGATTTTAAGCCCATGTTTTTGCTTGGTTAATACTCTCAGTGTAGTTCCCAGACTGTCTTTGGAACTTAAATTTGTTAGGCTATACATTAATTTTACTAAAAGCAATGCTAAGTACATAACAATAAGTGCAACAGTTTGTGTTATATTTGACATAAATTGATACATAGTAATTGTTTTTAAATAAATTGTAATTGTAATTTATTTAAAATAATATTTTTTGTATTTCTATTGTATTTTTATTGAATAATTTATTGTAATTGTTTTTAAAAAATTTGTAGTAATTTTGATTGTTAATTAATAATTTTTGTGTTTCTATTGTATTTTTATTGAATAATTTATATTTGATTAATATGATTCGGTAGTGGCATGTTTGGCTGAGAATAGTAGATTTCTCTCGGTGTTTTCACGAAAAAATGAGAGAAGATGATCGATATTTTCCATTAGAATCGGTGGGTCTGAATTGTTACATTTAATGTAGATTTGACCACGAAAAGAGTAAGCTGTATGTATCTGTTTTTGTCTTTTATACTGTAGTGCTTTTTGTAGTGTTTTGTAGCTTGTGGATGTAAGGTTTTCATTTGCGTAGATTGGGATGTTAGAATCGAATCCAATATGTTTTAAAAGTAATTTCGTGTTGTTTGCGCGTTTGAACAGTGCGACATTTTTCAAAAAAGAATTTCTATCATAGGGAGATAGAAATGTAACTATTATAGTAGTATCTTTTATGGTGTTGTTTTTGTTTTTCAATCTGTAAATTGATTTTATAGGCGGTGCAGCAATATTTAGCGTACTACATTAATTTGTAAAAATTAAGAGCAAGTTTTCTCCGTTGCAACAGGGGATCCCATTCAATCGAAGATCACAAGCTACTGACAAATTTTCTTGTTTGAGTTTTTGTTGTTTCAGGACGATTATATCAGATTTCATTTCTGATATAATTTGTTCACATTTACATGACTTTATTTTCTCTATATCGTTTTGTATGGAATCAATTTTGGCTGCAACTGTTTCCAGTTTGGATAATCTATCTGAGATACTCTTGATCTCTGATTGAAATTGTGACATTCTCTTCTCAAAATTTCTCTCAATGTAGCTCTCTCACTCGCTAAATTTCTTGTCTATAACTTGAGTTAGTTTTTCGAACCGTTTATCTATGAGCATAGCTACACGTTGTGGCGATTCATAGTTTACACGACGCGGAGTGGTGTTTGTGTTAGAGTTCTCAGATAAAGAGTGTCTTTGAAGCTCTATCAGGCGCTTTGGAGCGAACAACAAATTATCACTCATTGTTTGGTTTTCACTGACTGTAATATCAATACTTTCGTCTTCCATTGTTGTTGAAGATACTTAGGCTTTTTAGATATTTATAGTTTGTATTTGAATTTAATTTTTATTTTTATTTACGTAGATTAATTTGATTTAATATTTGTTTTAATTTAACGAGTTTAAATGAAATTGCAGGGTGATATTAAAATTTAGAGTAGGCGACAACCATATAAGGAGACTTTCATGCATACTTTTAGGGTTTATAATTTATTATTCACTTAACAGCAACGCATGTTTCTATGTTGTCTATTACTGTTTAGCGTAGTCCACAACCGTTTAGTAATAAAGTAATTGCATACTGTTAGGGTGTATAAAAATATCACTGATTTTATAGCAGCGGTAGTTTCACAAATTTATTGAATTTTTGTTGATTTGAATTTAAATTTAACGATTCTAGATGTTATGTTCATTAAGCACAAAAATAACTTTTTTGTATTGATCTATTTGAACTTTACCAAATGTGTTTGGTATGTCGTTACTGGTTTCTTCCATGGCGAGCTCATTGGGTGTAGCGCCGAATATCAAATCTCCGGGCAACTTCAATTCCGTTCCGAATAGGACCTTGGCCGGTGTTCGTGACGTAGAATCATGTATGGCTGATCTATACGACAGCAAAAACTTTGGTCTATGATCGTCCCAGTCTCGTTGGCCGTTATCCACCACCTTTCGAAGATGTTCTTCCAGAGTGCGATTAAACCTTTCTACCATGCCATCAGACTGTGGATGCAATGGCGTAGTCCTTGTTTTCTTGATACCAAGGGAGTCACACATCTCTTGGAATATTGCCGATTCAAAATTTCTTCCTTGGTCGGTTTCCAGAATCACTTACTGGGAAAGGCCCTGCAACGTCCAATGCTATTCTTTCAAATGGCGCTCCTGGACTATACTCTTGCATAAGACCTCTACTTTTTCGTCTTGGCCCTTTCACCTTTATGCACTTCTCGCAATTTGCCACCCATTCAGCAATTGAATTCTGGCATCCAACCCAGTAGAATCGTTGCTTCACTTTCTCGGCTGGTTTGGTTATTCCCAAGTGACCTCCACTAGGCCCATTGTGGAATTCCGTCAAAACATCTCTTATTTTAGAATCCGGTACGATTATTAAATTTGGGCTGCCCTCACCATCTTCGCTTTCCCATTTACGTTGAAGGGTTCCATTGACCAGACATATACTGTCCCATTGAGCCCAGTATGGTTTCATAATATATTCGACATTCACTACTCCATTTATTTCTCCTGATATTGTGATGAGTTATATGGAAAAGATAAAATGTTCATATCGCCCGGGCCCTGATGGGATTCCTAGTAACATCCTCAAATATTGTGCTCATTCTCTTTCGACTGCTCTTTCATTTCTGTTTAATGAATCTTTGCGCACAGGTCACTTTCCTACGTTGTGGAAGAATTCATTTATCATTCCGCTATTTAAAAATGGAAGCAAGTCAGATATTACGAATTATAGAGGCATTGCTAAATTAAGTGCTATTCCAAAACTGTTGGAGAAAATTATTTCTGATATTTTGAATCATCAAGTCTCCTCTCTTCTATCGCCTAAACAACACGGCTTCCGTAAATCTTGTTCGACCATAACAAATATCTTGGAATTGACTACAATGGTTAATGAAGGCTTTAGAGATCGTGTACAGACTGATGTCATTTATACTGATTTTAGTAAGGCGTTTGACAAAGTAAACCATTCACTTTTACTGTACAAACTGCATCGCATGGGCTTCAGTGAATTAATGGTATCCTGGTTTGAAAGTTATCTAAAGATTCGTACACAATTTGTAGTATTTGATAACATTATTTCAAAATCAATACATGTGCCATCTGGTGTTCCACAAGGCAGTCATCTTGGCCCTCTATTGTTCTGCTTATTTGTAAATGACCTTCCATCAGCCATTAAATATGGTTACACTCTCATGTATGCTGACGATGTTAAAATTATAAAGGTTATTCGGAATAGTGATGACCAATCCTTACTCCAATCTGATCTGAATAGCATGTACAGATGGTGCTCATCAAATATGATGGAACTGAACATAACAAACATATCTCTTTTTATAGATTAAATTATATCGACACGAATTATAACTTGAATGGCACAACGCTTGAAACTGTTGAATCCTTTAAAGATCTTGGAATACTTTTGGATCGCAGGCTAAATTTTAGATCTCACATTGCTATGACTGTAAATAAGGCCTATGGATCATTTGGATTCGTCAAGCGCTGGAGTAAGGAATTTTCTGACCCATTTGTTACAAGAAACTTATATACTTCACTTGTGCGTCCTATCCTGGAATATGGATCTGTAATTTGGGACCCACAGTACCAAATTCATTGCAATCGTATTGAATCTGTTCAGAAACAATTTTTACTGTTTTGTTTACGTCGGAATAACTGGACACCTCAAACCTTGCCGTCTTACAAAGAAAGACTATCGCTCATCAAATTACCTACACTGAAAAGTAGACGTACCATGCTGAATATCTGTTTTACGGTTGATTTAATTAACGGAAGATTTAAATCTGACTTCCTTATTAACAGCATATCATTCAATATACCCTTTAGACCTACTCGCAACTTTGAACTGCTCCACATTGAATACTTTCGAACGAACTTTGAAAACAACGATCCACTTCGCCGTCTTTGTAATGAATTCAATAAATTTTATTATTATCTTGATTTGTCAGAAGAGAAATACAATGTAAAGAAAAAGATAACATTATTATTAAATACTTGATATATTAACAAACGATATGTATATAATGTAATATATTACTGTTAGTCTGTAAGGGTTTAATCCATAGATGAAAATAGAAAAAAAAAAAAATAAGTGGGCTTTCGGCTGCTGTGTCTTTCTTGCTGGGTTTCTTATCTTCTTCCTTCGCCGAAATAATTTTGCTCAAAATGGGATCTTTACGCTGTTCAGTCCACTCCAGGTTCGACGTGCAACAGCCTGATATCCACGATTTCTTCCTTATGTTCAGCTTTCGAGCAGTGTTTGCACTCGACATTACAATGTCGACGTGACAAGGCGTCCGCGTTGCCGTGTTTGCCACCTTTTCTATGCTCAATACTGAAATCATAGCTTTGGAGTCTTTCTATCCAACGTGCTAGCTGAGCTTCCGGATTCTTGAATTGAAGCAACCATCGTAGAGCTGAATGATCAGTTCTTAGCAAGAAATTCTGTCCATACAAGTATTTGTGGTAATGCTTTACGCTTTCTATGACAACAAGCAACTCCCTTCTCGTTACGCAATAGTTCTTTTCGGGCTTGGACAACGTTCGGCTAAAATATCCGATGACCTTCTCTTTACCATCTATCTGTTGGGACAACACACCTCCAATTCCGAACGCGCTAGCATCTGTATCCAAGACAAATTTTTCACCAGGAATAGGATATGCCAGGACAGGAGCAGAACATAAAAGTTCTTTTAGATGATGGAATAACTCCTCCTGTTCCTTTTACCACTGGAACTTTGTACCTTTTTGCGTTAATTTATGGAGGCTTGCGGCGATGCTGGCGAAGTTTGGTACGAAACGCCTGTAGTATGTATGTATTATTATTCAACCGTCGAACTGAACGGACGTGTTTTCTAATAGCGGAGTATTTCATCGTAATAAGTACTTATTACGAATTTCACGTGTGCTGGAAATAATAAACCACCATGCAGCGAAATTCAAAGTCATCCACTGGGTTGCTAACTTCAGGGCCCAGTGGACGGGTAACGACTGAAGTTATAAATTTGGGCAGCGACCAAGAGTCAGGCCCAATTAGTCGACCTGTAGACGGGTCGACTGGCGGTGACACTTTGGCAAGTCGAGCCTTTTCTAAGGTGACGACATCAAAAGGAGGCAATCCCTCTCGAAAGAGATTCAAGGAACGAAGAAATGCTTTGTTTATCCTAAAGAAATTAGGATCAGTCGACCCAAGCACGTTGTCGGCTAAGCAAAGCGATTCCTTAAAATGGGCTCAAGGAATTCTTGAAGCTGGAAAAAGGGAACGATCACCGGATGAGCTGCCATCCTCTAAACGGGATCAAAGATCGTTTGCCTCAGTTGCAAAAGACAGCCTTGTGATGGCTATTATTAATAAAAGAGTATTGGACGATATGATTCCAAGGCAAAAATGGGGGGAAATTGAGAACGCGATGTCTGGTGTCTACTGAGAGGTGCGAAAAAAGTTTCCCGGACCAAGTCCTCGACGGCAAGATGCTGGATGGTATAAAGGACGATATAAGTTAATAGCTTTTGCAGACCAGAGGTCTATGGATTGCTTTAAAGCTGCATTGATGCTAATTGGTGAAGTTTGGGAAGGAGCCGCTTTGGAGTTAGTCGATAAAAAAGACATACCGGCTAAACCTAGAGCACATGCATGGATACCGGCAAACCCTCCTGATCCTGAGTCAATACTAGAGAGACTAAAAGAATGTAACCCAGATCTTCCAACCGCCGATTGGAAGGTTGGTCGTTTGGATGAGGTGGATGGACCAAGACGACATGCGGTGTTTATATTAAACATAGAGTCGCTGCCACATCTAGCCCAGACCCAAGGACGCGTAAGTTATGGCTTTCATGATATTCATATGAAGGTATACAAAAGCGATCAGCCAAAGGATACCGAAACGGACAAGCCTCCGGTAGAGTCAGCAGTGAAAAAATCTCCTAGCGAAGCCGAAGGAGACATAAAACCTGCAGACTATGGCGAAAATCATATGCGGGAAGTTTCTACAGGCTCAAGCCTCACCAAAGCTGAACCGCGGATTGTTGCGAGAGTCACCGAGATCTGTGAAGAGGAAGCCCTTGATGACTCAATTGAAGCGGCTGATGTGACGGTGGTTGAAAATTTGGATGGTTCTACGGTTCCTCCAGATAAATCTTCACCATTGTAAGGCCGCTTGTGCTGCCTTAAAAGTTCTCCTGATGAAAGGAGACATAGATATAGTAAGTATTCAAGAACCATACATATATAAGAACAAGATCTGTGAATTAAGCACTCCGGGTTTCAAACTTTTGCATAATACCGGTAACGATATAAATCGAGCATGTATAATTGCTAAAAACGAACTAAACTTGTTTCTGCTTCCTTCATTGAGCAATGCAGACACTGTCGTAGCCAGTCTAGAGATATCCACATGCAAATATTGGGTATCTTCGGTCTACATGGGTCATGATAGGGAGATGCCACCCGGTGCCGTTAAGACCTTAGTTGAGGAGTCACTAAAAACAAAGACAAAACTCATTATGGGATGCGATGCAAATGCACATCATAGTATTTGGGGACGTAGTGATACTAATGCAAGCGACTCTCCCGCTAATAGAGTTTATTTTGCGTACTAACCTGGTAGTTTGCAATAAGGGAGATGCACCAACCTTCGTCACCAGGAACAGACAAGAGGTTTTGGACGTAACGTTGACCTCTCCGGAACTGAATGATAAGATATCTGAGTGGCAAGTTTTAAGGGAACATAGCTTCTCAGATCATCGCTACATCAGTTTCAGATTGGCTGTTCGTACTTCAAAGACCATATTTCCGCCAAATGTTAGGAAAGCTGATTGGAATAGGTATAGGGAATCGTTCAATTTGATTATACCGGAAATGCCGGAGACAAATATGAGCACTGTGCAAGATATCGAACACGCAGTGGAGCGGATTTCTAAGGCCTTCAACATTTCACTGAAAGCTGCTTGCCCTAGAGGAAAGCCAAGGGGAAAAAATCGGCCGCCATGGTGGACTACGGAGTTGAGTAATATGAGGAAATCCTGCAGGAAGCTCTTTAACAAAGCAAAGTCCACAAGAGCTCCGGAGGATAGGGACACTTACAAGATGAATCTGAGAGAATATAAACGAGAACTGAGAAGGTCTCAACAAAACTCTTGGGATGATTACTGTAGCAGTATTGAGAATACGTCAGAGGCTTCCAGACTACGGAAGGTACTAGCATCCACTAACACCGCTCCAGATTTCATTAAAATATCGGAGGGAAATTGGACAACGTCCAGTGAGGAGACGTTGGAGGCACTTTTGGACACACACTTCCCTGGAAATCAGACGGTTGAACCATGTTCCGGCGGTGTAACAGAGGCTCAGCGATCATTTCCTAACGAGGAAATTGTGTCGGAATCTAGAATAAAATGGGCTTTAAATAGCTTTGGACCATTCAAATCCCCCGGACCTGATGGAATTACTCCGGCGGAGTTACAGGCAGTGGCTGAAAGAATTATCCTCTGGTTGACGGTGATATATAAACAATGTGTAAACTTATCATATATTCCAGAAAATTGGAGGGAAACAAAAGTCGTCTTCATACCTAAAGCAGGAAAAGCCTCTCACTCGAGTGCGAAGGATTTCCGACCAATCAGCTTATCCTCATTCCTACTTAAGACCCTGGAGAGGATGATAGACATGTATCTTAGAACTAGCGTGGATTCAAGTTTGCTCTCGAAACGACAGCATGCATACTCGAAGGGCAGGTCTACCGAGACCGCATTGCATGAACTGGTCAGCTTTATTGAAAGCTCACTATCTGTCAAAGAATACACAATCGTGGCGTTTCTAGACATCGAAGGGGCGTTCAATAATGTCCATCCGAGCTCGATATTAAATGGACTGACAACTCTGAATGTTGATCCAGGTATACTTAGGCTGTTAGACGAACTTCTAATAAAGAGACGTATTTCAGCCACACTAGGGCAAGCAAACGTACAAAGGTATGTGAACAGAGGCACTCCCCAAGGAGGAGTTCTATCACCTCTTCTTTGGAATGCTGCTATAAATAGCCTTCTGGTTACTCTAGAAAAAGAAAGGATAAAAGTGGTGGCATACGCAGATGATGTGGCTCTGGCAGTCAGGGGAAAATTCCCATCCACAATCAGAGATATTATTCAGAGGGCCCTCCGGATGACTGAGAAATGGGCGAAAGACAATGGTCTTGGGGTAAATCCTGCAAAGAGAGAATTAGTCATGACTGCAAAGATCGCAAAACTCCCACGGTTAGGCCTATTTCCTTAGGGGGTATTGAAATTCCCTTTGGTGATTGTGCAAAATACCTTGGCGTTATTTTGGACAGGAACCTGAACTTTAAACTTAATATTGAAGAAAGGGCGACAAAGGCAACTGTAGCTTTGTACTCGTGCAAAAAGGCAATAGGAAAAAAGTGGGGACTAAAACCAAAAATTGTGCATTGGCTATACACCGCAGTGGTTAGACCTATAATGCTATATGGTGTTGTAGTCTGGTGGCCGGCACTTCAGAAACCGACTTGTTTAGATAAAGTTCAGCGTATGGCGAGCTTATGTATCTCAGGCGCATTTAGTAAGACAGGAACAGACTCCCTTAATGTCATGCTGCATCTATTGCCTTTAGACATTTTGGCCAAACAGTCAGCTGCAACAACGGCTTTGCGGTTGCGCGAGCTATCGCTGTGGTCGGAAAAAAGTTACGGTCACAGTTCGGTCCTCAAAATAATGCCAGATGTGCCTAACGTAGTGGATTACACTTTGGCGAATGTATAAAAGATATATAGATTTCTGCACTGATGGCTCCAAATTGGATGGCCAAGTGGGTTTCGGAGTATATTCTAAAGATCTGGAACTTCGAATAGCGAAAAGATTACCTGATCACTGTAGTGTTTTCAGGCTGAAATATTAGCAATAAGAGAAGTGGTGAATTGGCTGAGAAGTAATGCTCCAAGCAATATTGGCATTAATATATACTCCGACAGTCAACCTGCAATAAAATCCTTGGACTCTGTGTTCCTCAACTCAAAAACGGCCATAGACTGCCGCAAATCTCTCAACGAGATGGCTGAGCAGTACAATATTCACCTAATATGGGTGCCTGGCCATAGGAACATACCGGGGAACTGTGAAGCAGATGTGTTAGCAAGGCTAGGAACTACCTTACATATTCCAGGGGAACTAGAATCTGTTGGTATGCCTCTGGCCACCTGCAAGCTCTTACTGCGTGAGAAGGCTGTTATGATGGCCAATATTCGATGGGAAAATTGCAAGGGTTGTAACGACACCAAGCAAATATGGCCCCATTTAAACTTAAACCGCACACTAGATATGCTAGTGTTCTCAAGGCGTCAGATAGCACTCCTAATATCTGCTATAACGGGTCGCTGCCTGATAGGCGAATTTGCAAAAACTATAGGTGCGAAGTATAATGACTATTGTATAAGCTGTCTTGACGTGGAGGAAAAGGAATCAATTAAACACCTCTTGTGTGAGTGTCCTGCTTTTTGTGTAAGGCGTAAGCGAATTTTAGGAGCATATAGCTTTAGATTACTGGCGGACCTGGAAAACGTTAACTTAAGCAGTTTGTTAATGTTTTTGGAGCAATCTGGTTGGTTCAACAAAAGTAAATAATAGAGAAGGTTCAGTGGTTAAGACTAGAAGTGCCCATATGTAATAGGTACTTTTAGTTAAATGTGGTATCACAATGGACTGAATAGTCTAAGTGAGCCTGAAATTTAATCGGGCTGCCACTTTAACCTAACCTAACCTAGTATGTACATAAACCAAGTAAGCTTCGCAAATCGTGGAGATTCCGTGTACGAGGCCAATCTTTTACTGCTTGAATTTTGTCTTCATCGGTGGATATGCCCTCTGCCCTCATATAGATGATGACCCAGGTACTTAACTTCTCGCTGGAAAAGCGAGCACTTCTTAGCGTTAAGTCGTAGGCCAGCGGCTGACAGTTGCTGGATAACATCCTTCAAGTTCTTAAGGTGCTCGTCAAATTTCTTGCCCATAACTATGATATCGTCGAGGTATATCAAGCAGGACTTCCAATGCAACCCCTTTAGCACCCGCTACATCAATCGTTCGAACGTAGCCGGAGCATTGCAGAGCCCGAATGGCATTACATTGAATTGCCAAAAACCCGCAATTAACGCCAAAAGCTGTCTTTTCTTTGTCTTTCTCGGCGATCTCTACTTGCCAATATCCACTCTGCAAATCAAGCGTGGAAAACCATGTTGTTTCGGCTAGTGTGTCCAACGTGTCATCAATGCGTGGAAGCGGATAACTGTCATTTTTGGTAACATCATTCAATTTTCTGTAGTCCACGCAAAATCGGGTACTTCCATCTTTCTTTTTGACCAACGCAACTGGTGAGCACCAAGGACTTGACGATGGTTCGATCACACCACTTTCCGCCATTTCCTTAACGAGCTTTTGAACCTCATCTCGTTTTGCTAAAGGGCCACTTCGTGGTGCCTGTTTTATGGGTCTTTCTTCTGTGGTAGTCCACGCAAAATCGGGTATTTCCATCTTTCTTTTTGACCAGCACAACTGGCGAGCACCAAGGACTTGATGATGGTTCGATCACTCCACTTTCCGCCATTTCCTTAACGAGCTTTTGAACCTCATCTCGTTTTGCTAGAGGGACACTTCGTGGTGCCTGTTTATGGGTCTTTCTTCTGTGGTATTTATTTCATGCTTCACCACAGATGATCTCCCTTGATTTTTCTTCTCAATGGCAAAGGCGGAGGCATTTTTTCATAACAATTTCTTGGCATTATTTTTCTCGGACGGTGATAGATGACGTGTCCAATTTTCGACATAACCTTCCAGATGTTTCATCACTTCATTATGCTTCTTTGGCGACTTGCTTTCCAAGTTGAATATTGCTTCGGCAGGAGTACATTTGCCAATGTCCGAAAATTTTCCAATTTGCTCTTGATGGTCAGATAAATTCAAAACTCGAACTAGTGTAAGTCCCTGTTCATTTGTTGTTATCAGGGCATTTGCTATCAAGATGTTGTTGTTTTTATTTTCTGCTGGTTCAACAACCAACAATTTGCCGACTTCACAATCTCCATTCATAGAAACCCATATAATTGTTTCGGCATTTGGTGGTATTGACTCTGGCTGGCTCATTGTCAAACATCTGACAGGTGTAGTCTCACTGTAGCCCACGTGTACCGGTATTTCGATATCGCACCAGGTCATTACACAACGCTTCATATTCAAGTTGAGACCAAAAGCAATCACAAAATCCGCTCCAATTATAACTTCGTCCACTATATCGGCCACAATGAATTCATAATTAACGGATTTTTTTGCAACTTAACTTTACAGGAACCATATACAGTTGCGGGTTTACCTGTAGCCGTGCGTAGTCTGACTCCAATTAGTGGTGTAAATTTTCCTCTTACTATATCGGATCTAATGATAGATTTCGATGCACCAGTATCCAGCGTCAAAGTTCGCTTGTATCCATTACTACCACCCACAATAGCCAAATTGTTATTTTTCTGTTGAACTATTGCTATAGAGATTGTGGGGCCATCAAATGTGGGAGCCAGCTCTTGCCCCGCTGAACTAGCTCGATTTAGTTTAAATGTGAATTACTAGACTGTGGGTTCACCCACATATGGCTATTGTTTGGTGAAGGCGATTTCGATCTTGATCGCTTACGACGTGCTTTACATTCACGAGCAACATGTCCAGGCTTATCACAGTTATAGCACTTTATTCTGGATTTAGTTGTCTCCTGCTTTATTTCTTGCATTGCCTGCTTAACGGCTTCTTTCACTGAGTCAATCGCGGAATTTGATTCATCTTGCTCGGTCTCCACTCTGCGTACCTTGTGAATTTGAGGTCGTGCCAACAATCTCGCAGTTTCTTGTGCAAGTGCAAATGTAACTGTTTCTGCGAATGTAGCCTTATGCGACGCATATGTTGCACATATTATATCAGGGTCTCTAATTCCATTCACAAAGGTCTGGATCTTGATGCGGTCCCCCAGTGGATGACTTTCTCCTGGATATGTCAAAAGCACCAACCAGTCAACCTCTGTTGCAAAGTCTTGTAGAGTCTCATTTGACTTTTAAACTCTTCCTCTTTATTCCATTCTGAAGATGTCTTGCTTATGTTCTCCGCCGTACTTACGTTGAAGTGTCGCTATTACTTCATTATAATTATTTCTAGAGGCAGCGGGAATGCTTTGTATCACATCAGCGGCATTGCCCTTTAATGCCAATAGAAGTTCAATTGCTTTGTCATTGTCGTTCCATAAATTTCTAGAAGCAACCATTTCGAATTGGAATTTGAATACATCAAATGAAGTTGAGCCATCGAAAACAGGAGGTTTGATTTTCGAGCCCTCGATAACGCGCACTGGCCCACCTTTAATTTCCAGCTCTGACATTTTTCTTTCAATATGTAGAAATTTCTCATCATGAACCATCATTTTCTCATCCACAGAAATAATTTTCTTATCCAGCTCCCCAATTTGGCCTTCGATATAGTCCACACGTTTTTCCATGCCTTCAGCAATTTGTTGAAGATTTTCATTTAGAATTCTAGAATTTTCATCCATCTTTCTGGAGTTTTCCTCAATAATTTTTCTAGAATTCTCTTCCAGCATTTTTCTAGAATTCACTTCCATTTTTAGAGAATTTTCTTCCAATTTTCTAGAATTCTCTTCCAGCATTTTTCTAGAATTCGCTTCCATTTTTAGAGAATTTTCTTCCAATTTTCTAGAATTCTCTTCCATCATTTTGCTCAAAACATTCAGCATTGATGTGAATTGAGTCGTCAATGTCCTCCTAATAATCAAACTCATGCTTCGCAATGTCCATATTACGCCGTTCAAACTCTTCCAGTAGACGCTTTTGAAGCTGGGCCTTATTGCCTGTTGTCGGCAGCTCCAGTTTGCTCAATTCCTTTTTTAAGTCTTCCACACGAAGCTCATTAAACTTCATTGTAGATTTTTTTCCGTTATCCCACATCTGACACCAATTGTTACGTTTTTATTTTGAGGCGTATTTAATTACCCGATAATTAAAACACAGTTCTTTTCAAATAACGACAATCTACAATTTATTTGTTTAACTGATTGGTTTCACTTATTTGCTCTACAATGTGTACTGTATAAACTTTAGCTTACGACTGACTTGACAGCTCTCTCCGCTAGGGGTTTATATACCGAGATATGACGATTTCGAATGTTCTCGCTAACTGGCCTACAATCTTCTATATTAATCTACTACCTGGTAGATGTCGCACGGGCGACATCGCACATATTTATCGGCCTATGCTCATTGTCTTGGCTATAATCAACTGGAACATTCTACTCTATGGCAGATGTCGCACAGGCAGAGATGATTATCATATTACTACAACTATAACAAAATGAAGACAAAACAAAAAGGGGTTACTTTACAATGAACGATTGGGAAACTAAGAACACAAAAGATGTTTAGGAAAGTACTAGAAAATAAAGAAATGATTTTGACAAGTGATGACGTAAGTTGACCGTTACAATTTGAAATTTTAAATTAACGGAAACTAATTTGAATAAACTTAAATCTAGAAATATCAAATTCGTAACAATATATTAATGTTATTTGCTTATAGATTTATTTTGATTAAAATTTAAGTTAACTTAATATTATAATTACATAATATTTATTTAATTGTATATTATGATTTTAAACTTCCCATGCTGGAATATGAGACTTTCGTGGTCTTGTACACGGGAAAGA
Organism: Haematobia irritans; assembly: GCF_050003625.1. Classification (NCBI taxonomy): domain Eukaryota; kingdom Metazoa; phylum Arthropoda; class Insecta; order Diptera; family Muscidae; genus Haematobia; species Haematobia irritans. Next base: position 111,024,177 of record NC_134398.1, on the reverse strand, counting down.
AAATAAAGAACAATATTTTTTTATTTATTATTTTTATTTATTTATTTTATTTCATAAAAAGTTACAAAAACCCCGCGAAGCTTATAAGCTTATCTGCAGGAGAGTGATCTACAATTTATGAGTAGCAGCGCAAAATCAGTTTTCTTACAAGTACATAGTATTTATAATACATTAAATTTTTATATAACATATAGTTCAATATAATTTTGATTACTTTTCAAATAATTGTTATTGCTTTTCTAGTAAATATTTTCTAATAGCATTTTTTAATTGAAATTCATTTCTAATATTTAATAAGTGTATTGGTAATGTATTCATGAAAGTTGGTAGTTGATTTGACAACGAACCTTTTCCATAGTTATTTTTATGTCGTGGTTTTTTGTAGCAGCCAGCGTTCTTTCTTTTTGTTTTTTGTAGATGGTCTAGTTTAGACAGATAATTTTGATGTTTTCCGAATTCGGTAGATACAGTTAGAAGGTAAATACTTCGTATGTTGAGTAAATTTTCTTTTATCATAAATTCGCGGACTTCATTTGAGTTGAAGTGTTTCCTTGTGTTTGTAAGGATAGTTTCAGTACTAGAATTGTTGGATGTTAAGATATTGCTAACAGTTTGTGTATTGGTTCTATGATTGCTCGATTGAGTAGGGATCTGTCTTTCCATAAACATTTTTATAATACGTGTTTGTGTTCGTTGTAGAGAGTTGGTACAACTAGCGCTTCCCCAGGCAGTAATGCCATATCTCAAATGCGACTCGCATAACGATAAATATGCTTGTTTTACAATTTGATATGGTGCGCAGTTTCGTAAGTTGAAAAGTATATATGTAACTTTCTGCAACTTCTTATGTAATTCATCAATATGATGCTTCCACTTAAAGTTATGGTCCACTACAATTCCCAAATATTTGTAAATGTTTACCATCTCAATTTGTGTCTGACATTTGTCAATAGTTGCGTCCTTAGGCCCTCCTGTATGTAGACATTTTGTATTGTGGTATATGATGTTAATGGGTGTAATGTTAACTTTTGGCGATTTGATATGCATTAATTTTGTTTTCGATGCGTTAATAATTAACCCATTGTCGTGACACCATTTTATGATATTGTTAAATTCATTCTGCATTAACTTTGCAGCTTTAGATACACATTTATCTGTTACTACAACAGCTGTGTCATCTGCATAGGCAAATCCAGTACTTTGTTCTAGAATATTAAGCATTTCGTTGGCATATATTATGTATAATATTGGTCCTAAGAACGGCATTGCAGATAGCTTCGAAACCAACTTAGACAATTTCCCCGAATACCGTTTCTTTCCAGCACTGCTAAAAGTTTTGTGTGGGAAAGCGTATCAAACGCTTTACTAAAATCAATAAAGATTATCAAACTGTGCAATCCGTCATTCAGGTCTTTATTTATAAAATCCGTAAAATTACCCAGAAGGATGTTTATACTTTTACGTTTTTGAAACCCATATTGGTTTGGATGTATTACCTTATATTTAGTTATAAATTCATTTAGCCTCCTTGCTATAATTTCTTCCAAAACCTTTTCAACTATTGGCAATATAGATAGTGGTCTGTAATTATTATATTCTGATTTAATACCTCTTTTGAAAATCGGACGTATCATTGAAGTTTTAAGTAAATCGGGAATAAGTTCGTTTCTCATTTGCTTTTCGCTGTAAGGAAGTGTATTTGGAAGAAAAGTATATACTTTTTGTGATAAACGTTTATTCTTTTCCAGGATGTAAAAACAATTTCATAAAGGCAAACTAAAAAAACATTGTTTTCTTGCTAATTGCATTTTCCCTCACATCTTTCTCACATCCACGAGGTTTTTTAGTTCCTAACACCTTTTCCTGTAATACCAACAATGTAGAAGAAATTATACGATTTTATAATTTTTTAAATTTTTTTACCTTTCGCCTGGACGGAGAATCGAACCGCGGACCATGCACTTTGTAAGCCAACACACTAACCACTGAGCTATGTACCTGTTATGGTCATCAATAGATAAATATCCATATAAGTTATATTTATATAGCATAGCTTGCGGCGCCCACGAACCTAATAAACAAAGTTTATTTAACACAAAGAAACATTTAGTTTGACACCGTGGAGCAGTGGTTGCTACGTCCGACTTGCATGCCAAGGGTCGTGGGTTCGATCCCTGCTTCGACCAAAGTTTTTTTTTTACATATATTCCAGATATGTTCGGAAGATTCCGAAAGAATGTTCAACATTACATTGTAGTATATTAAATTTTGAACTGTAAAATCTGTCTTATTAAAGACCTAAAGTCAGAAAAGAACAGTGTTTGATATAAACGAAATGGACTGTGTTGTTGTTTCAAAAATACCTTTTTTTATTGAAAAAATAAAAATTTTGTAACAAACGATTTTTTTTGATGATAAAAGTTTAAAATTTTCGGAGCAATTCAAAAAACTCTAACAAAAGAAAAACGTTTTCGGTACACGTTTTCCAAACGTTTTTTTTTTCTTTGCGTGTAGTAATGCTGCATTATTTCTGATATCTTGCGGACGCATATGATCAATTCCTGCACTCTTTTTTGTATTTAATGTGTTTAGAATATTGAATATTTCCATTTCATCTGCTTCAGATAAATACAGGGTATTACAAATACCTAATGGAATGTTATTGGTTGTTTTGTGGTTGCAATCGTGTATTAAATTACTTAGAATTTCTTTAAAAGAACGCGCAAAATTATTAGAAATATCTTTAATGCTATTACTTCTAAAGTTTTTTATTATCATTTCATCTATACCATTTGTCTGTTGCCCATTATCTCATTTATTATTTTCCAAGTACACGCAAAGAAAAAAAAAACGTTTGGAAAACGTGTACCGAAAACGTTTTTCTTTTGTTAGAGTTTTTTGAATTGCTTCGAAAAGTATACACTGTTATCACCAAAAAAATTCGTTTGTTACAAAATTTGTATTTTTTCAATAAAAAAAGTTATTTTTGAACCAACAACACAGTGCATTTCGTTTATATCACACACTGTTCTTTTCTGACTTTAGGTCTTTAATAAGACACATTTTACAGTTCATAGTAAAAATTTAATATAGTAGAATGTAATGTTGAACATTTTTTCGGAATATTCCGACCATATCTGGAACATATGTAAAACAAAAAAAAAACTTTGGTCGAAGCAGGGATCGAACCCACGACCCTTGGCATGCAAGTCGGACGTAGCAACCACTGCTCCACGGTGCCCAACTAAATGTATTTTTCTGTTAAATAAACTTTGTTTAATCGGCTCGTGGGCGCCGCAAGCTATGCTATACAAATATAACTTATATGGGTAATTGTCTATTGATGACAATAACGGCTACATAGCTCAGTGGATAGTGTGTTGGCTTACAAATTGCATGGTCCGCGGTTCGATTCTCCGTCCAGGCGAAAGGTAAAAAAAAAATTTTAAAATTTATAAAATCGTATAATTTCTTCCATATTGTTTGTATTACAGGAAAAGGTGCTAATAACTAAAAAACTTCGTGGAAGTGAGAAAGATGTGAGGGAAAATGCAATTAGCTAGAAAAAAAATTTTTTTGAGGTAGTCTTTATGAAATTTTTTTACATCCTGGAAAAGAATAAACGTTTATCACAAAAAGTATATACTTTTCTTCCAAATACACTTCCTTTCAACGAAAAGCAAATGAGAAACGAACTTTGTTTGTCTAAAATTTCGTTTGGGAGGAAAGAATTATTTTTTTGCGTGTAGCTCTCATATCTTTCCTGTGTTTTATAAATTCATTATAGTAATAGTCATTTTTGGCATTTATTAGAATTTTATTTAATTTGTTGCTGAATTTCTTATAATCGGATTCATAACTTTTATTTTTTTTGTTATTCCTCCATTTCTATAAAGCTTATCTCGAATTTTTCATTTATGTATGCGATCCTGGTTGATCCATGGATTTGAGTTTCTGGGTTTCTTTGTATCGTATGTTGTTACTATTGCTTTGAGTAAATATCGGAAAAAATTTTTTTAAGAGCATTCAGTGTTGCCACGTATTTTTTGATTCTTCCCCCCAAATCTTGAGAAAAAAAACCCTAAATTGGTCTAGACTTTTTTCAAAAACCCCCAAAAATGTTAAGTATGTAAATAGTACAAAAAGAGACCCAAAATTTCGTTAAAAATTCCTGTAGTGATACACTTTAAAAATTAAATTTAACACAAATATATAAACTGAAAGAAGATTTTTTTCTAAGGAACAAAATTTTAGAAAGAATACGTTTTTTTATGCTAAAAATTTTCTTTCGAAGTAAATAAAAATCATTAGATAAAATCATTACACCACTTGTCACAAATTCGGGTTCGATTCCTGCTTCGACCGAACACCAAAAATTTTTTCAGCGATGGATTATCCCACCTCAGTAATGCTGGTGACATTTCTGAGGGTTTCAAAGCTTCTTTAAGTGGTTGCACTGTAATGTGAAACGCCGTTCGGACTCGGCTATAAAAAGGAGGTCCCTAAGAGAGTCTAAGGAGGTCCCTAAGTGAGTCTATGTGAGCCTGATACATCGGGCTGCCACCTAACCTTTTTTTACTAGTATCAAATATTAAAAATGCCCCTTCAACAGATGCGTTTAAACAAGAATGTCATTGCATACTTGCTTGGGTTGACTTCCCTTATTTTTTTTCTCAAAATTCATGCCAGAATTGTTCCAAATTTTATTGAGAATTAAGATCTAGGACATTTTTTTTACCCCCAAAAATCCCCCCAAATAAATGTTACCCCTAAAAATCCCCCTAAACGTGTAAAAAACCCCTAAATTTGGGGGGAAAACCCCCAACCTGGCAACACTGAGAGCATTGTACAGATTACCAGCATTTGTATCTTTATCAATTATGTTGGACCAATTAACTTCCCGAACCAAACGATTTATTATTCTCGAGCTTAACTTACTACCCTCGTTACTAATGTTGTCATAATTCTCATAACTCTCTATCTCTTCACTCTTAATACAGCCAAATAATGAATAATGGTCAGATATTGTAGTTCTTATGACTGCCGATTGGACGACTGCATTCATTCTCTTTCCTTCAATGCTTCTAGCGAAGAAGTGATCGATGCATGTTTTAGTGTTACTAAAGGGTGATTCTTTTGAGGTTAGGATTTTCATGCATTAGTATTTGACAGATCACGTGGGATTTCAGACATGGTGTCAAAGAGAAAGATGCTCAGTATGCTTTGACATTTCATCATGAATAGCCGAACGATCTGCCACAACGTCGAATTTTCAGTGAATGGGCCCTAGAAAAGTTGGCAGAAAATCCGCTTTTTTATCGACAAATTTTGTTCAGCGATGAGGCTCATTTCTGGTTGAATGGCTACGTAAATAAGCAAAATTGCCGCATTTGGAGTGAAGAGCAACCAGAAGCCGTTCAAGAACTGCCCATGCATCCCGAAAAATGCACTGTTTGGTGTGGTTTGTACGCTGGTGGAATCATTGGACCGTATTTTTTCAAAGATGCTGTTGGACGCAACGTTACGGTGAATGGCGATCGCTATCGTTCGATGCTAACAAACTTTTTGTTGCCAAAAATGGAAGAACTGAACTTGGTTGACATGTGGTTTCAACAAGATGGCGCTACATGCCACACAGCTCGCGATTCTATGGCCATTTTGAGGGAAAACTTCGGAGAACAATTCATCTCAAGAAATGGACCGGTAAGTTGGCCACCAAGATCATGCGATTTGACGCCTTTAGACTATTTTTTGTGGGGCTACGTCAAGTCTAAAGTCTACAGAAATAAGCCAGCAACTATTCCAGCTTTGGAAGACAACATTTCCGAAGAAATTCGGGCTATTCCGGCCGAAATGCTCGAAAAAGTTGCCCAAAATTGGACTTTCCGAATGGACCACCTAAGACGCAGCCGCGGTCAACATTTAAATGAAATTATCTTCAAAAAGTAAATGTCATGGACCAATCTAACGTTTCAAATAAAGAACCGATGAGATTTTGCAAATTTTAGGCGTTTTTTTAAAAAAAAAAGTTATCAAGCTCTTAACAAATCACCCTTTACTTATATTTTCTTGTGCTATATTTCGAATAATACATTGGAGACCGTGTGAAGACAGCATATCAATGTAAGTTGTTGCTGTGCTTGTGTCTCTTAATATGTCTAGATTCATGTCACTGACTAATATCAGAGATTGTTTATGAGGAATTGTTTTTATGTTGTTTTCGATCTCATTCAGGATCGAAAACAACATAATACATTGGAGACCGTGTGAGGACAGCATATCAATGTAAGTTGTTGCTGTGCTTGTGTCTCTTAATATGCCTAGATTCATGTCACTGACTAATATCAGAGATTGTTTATGAGGAATTGTTTTTATGTTGTTTTCGATCTCATTCAGGAGATGATACACATTTTGACTAGGGGGACGGACGGTATACAGCGAGCATTGAAAAGATTTTTTTATATATACAGCAATGCCACCCCTCTACCGTCTCTGTTTAAATGTGTTGTATTGAAACCACTTATTTCGAAAAGATTGCTTCCATCATTATCTATATTCGTTTCTACCAGTATTATGATTGTGATTTTTGATAAAATATGATTAGTGCATGTTAAAAATTGTACGAAATTCTTGCGAAGTGATCGTATGTTCATATAAATGAATCCTATTGAATCGGTTAGAAGTTTATCATCAATTTCAGAAAAACTATTTAAAATATTTGTTTCCATTATATTCATATTGGATTACTATTTACATTTATAATAATAAAATAATTAAAGTCTCTTTAAATAACAATTTCTTTATTTTTCTATAATATGTATAATTTATTCGATTATTTGATTAACAGATCATCTCAATATCGGTTGAATTATAGTAAGATGGCTTTGGTATTTTCTGCTTTGCGAGCGAATATATTTCCATTTTTAACCCATATGTATTTCCATTTTGTTTCCCTGGCTTTAATTTTCGCTAGCCATAACAATCGGCGGTTGTGAGCCGTGAGTTGGTCGTTTATGTACACAAAGTTATTGGTTTTATCATTTTCAGTTTGTTGTGGTATGTTGATTGTTGGATCTTCTATGCGTCGTCTTTTTATTTTCTCCATTAGCTCTTTCTTCTTTTTTAAAGAGCAAAATTCTACAACTCTCTCCTTCTTCTTTATGTGATAAACACTATTTATGTCGCTCTCAATTACTTCCAAGTTTATACTTTCCGTTATCACCATAAACACCTCCTCTGCACTTATGTCTTTGTTTTGAAAGTTATTTATCTCTACGTTATTTTCAGTTGCTTTTTGCTCCAGAGTGTTAATTCGTTCTTTCATTTCACTTATTTTTTTATCTTTTTCATTGTCTTTCACACGTAGCTCAGAGACTTGCGTACTTAAAATTGAGAGATTCTCAGAAACAGATTGCATTGTATTTTGAAATTGCAATGTTAAGTTGTTTATATTCACAGCCATTTGCATCATCGATTCTTTTAAGTCTTTTATATCATTTTTAATTTCAGAAAATTCAGATTTAGAAACAGTTTCTTCTTTAAAACGCTTGTTATTACAATTATTGGACTCATCTTCATCTCTCTGCCTTTTATGTTGCGCCGCACAGTGTGTCCTTCCCATACATTCGATGGCCAAAAATAGAAGGAGTTGTACGAGAGTAATGAAATTTGGCACGAGTTCCTAATATAATAGAATTAAGAAAATTTCAAAGTATCCACAAAATTGACCACGCCCATTGCCCACCGCCCATACAAACTAAAATCATTTTTGGCTGTTAAAAATTAACTATTGCTACAAATTTCCTGAAAATTGCTGGAAGAACATATCTATGCAACACCTTTAAAAAAAAATTTTTTTCTTCAACATTGGCCACGCCCATCGCCCACCTCCCATACAAATGATATTTCAAAAATGCCATATCTTCTGTAAATTTATAACTAGAATGTTTATTTTTCGCAAAAATTCATACAGCATCTATTAAATGCTGTTTTGAAAATATGAAGAAAATCAGCCCACTGTAACACCCGTCCCCCATACAACCCCCATACACAAATTGTACAGTTCACTCTATTTAATTTATTAACAACATTTTCACATCTTCGTGATAATCTAATTTTTTAAGCTTCAATTTAGGAGCCACCGTGGTGCAATGGTTAGCATGCCCGCCTTGCATACACAAGGTCGTGGGTTCGATTCCTGCTACGACCGAACACCAAAAAGTTTTTCAGCGGTGGATTATCCCACCTCAGTAATGCTGGTGACATTTCTGAGGGTTTCAAAGCTTCTCTAAGTGGTTTCACTAGAATTTGGAACGCCGTTCGGACTCGGCTATAAAAAGGAGGTCCCTTGTCATTGAGTTTAACATGGAATCGGGCAGCACTCAGTGATAAGAGAGAAGTTCACCACTGTGGTATCACAATGGACTGAATAGTCTAAGTGAGCCTGATACATCGGGCTGCCACATAACCTAACCTAACCTAACCTAAGCTTCAATTTCGTTCTTAATGAATTGATGTATGGGTCGGAGGATATCAACAAATGATGCATTACGTCTTCGTTAGTAGAACAGCGCCCAGTCTTGCGCGAGTTATATAGCCTATAACGTTTATAGTCTTTATTCCTCGCTTCCTGCGCTTCTTCTGATAACATTCCTTTGAAAAATAAACCATATGTTAATTCATAATGTATGAAACAAATCGTATCTTTAACCTACCTATAGGTAGAATGGCCTCAGATACAATTTTGCTACCATGTATCAAAACTTTATGGACTGTGATAGGCATGTAGTACCATCCATACAAATCAATGTACAATTTTGCCGTGTCTAAACAATATATATGGAACTTCTCAGAGTCTATTGCCTGACTGCAACTTATTGTGGATAATATAATTTTTAACCTATGAATCAGTTGTTCATTTACTCCGGTTATGTCGGCTGTAATTTCAGGGTTTTCAAAAAATCGTCGAGCTGTATTCCCATCGTTGCTGGAACCCATTCCTTGTTTTACCACATCAACATTTATTCCCAATACTAATTTAAGGTTTTTTTGAATTGTGGCCTTGGCTTCTTCTTTAATTTGTCTTGTATCTTTATTTGTTCGCCATGCTGCAAAGCTTTTCTTGTAAGCGATATGTAATATGCATTCCATAAATTTTATGCGCGCATGCAGAGGTGAAATACCAAATTTTAAAGCCAAACTCATGCTCAAGTTTTCATTATGGTATGTAAAAATTTATTTAAAAAAAAATAATAACTGATATGATTTGAATTTCAGTGTACGAGCACTTTATAGACAATTATCTTACAAATATACTATTTATAGTAATAGACATGCACACAGGCAAAACAACAACAAGCAGTAACGAAAGAAAGAGTGCGTAGTTGTTGATGCACTCGTAAAATAACGCATAACGCATATTTTTTACTGTAATTTTTTGGTTTTCCATTGTGTTTTTGGCCGCGGGCAAATTTGGGCACAATTTTTTTTTTAATCTGTTAGCTGAGACCCTCAGCTTTAATTTGGTATAGGACTCCATGTTTCGCACTGCTTCGCACACAACTAAACTAAAGTTTAACGGAAAATCATAAATGTTTATCTTTTTTGGCCCAAAATAAAAAAAAAATAATTTGTTTTTTTTTTCAATTTTTATTTTATTTTTTTTTTTTAATTTACATAATGCTTGATGCCTATTTAAAGTGAAAAAAATTTCTATAAGGTACACTCGGTGTATAGTTTATAAGTAACAATGTTTTAAATATGACATAGAAAACTAACCTATTTGAGACTTGTTCACATATGTCAACTTTGCGCTGCTCGGGACAGAAAACCAATGGAGATATTTGCATAAATTTTTACACACATGACCTTTGTAATATAGTTTAACCAACTGTGCAAAAATCATCAAAATCGGAGAGCTGGTCCAAAATGATTTATTGCCGCAGCGGACACAGTGTGCGCCGTGCTACTCTCAGCTTTTTCTCCCGTTTCTTGACTTGGATTTTTGTTATTGTTTTCACAATTTTGTTGCACGTTTTCGTTAAAAACAAAGGCTTTGTATAGATTGTTTGGCGATTTATTGCGCGGCTTACATTGGTGGCATTTCCAATCAGCTTTTTTAGTAGGGCACATACTATTGTATGTAAATATTTTCTGATAGTACGGTACATGCGCTAAAATGAAATTTTTCATTGCAATTGTGGCACAGAACGAAACTTTCTGTATTTATTGGGAACATACAGTGGCTACAGGAATTTTTAGGTATGGTTAAGTTAGGCATTTTTTTTTTACATGCAGGAAACCATTGCTTTCATTGGTTTTATTTAATTAATGCTTAACATTTAATGTAGGTTAGGTTAGGTTAGGTTAAAATGGCAGCCCGATTAAGATTCAGGCTCACTTAGACTATTCAGTCCATTGTGATACCACATTAACTAAAAGTACCTATTACATATGGGCACTTCTAGTTTTAACCGCTGAACCTTCTTGATTATTTTTCTTTGTTGAACCAACCAGATTGTTCCAAAAACATTAGCAGACTGCTTAAGTTAACGTTTTCCAGATCCGCCAGTAATCTGAAGCTATATGCTCCTAAATGTTGCTTGCGCTTTACACAAAATGCAGGACACTCACACAAGAGGTGTTTAATTGATTCTTTTTCCTCCGCATCATGACAGCTCATACAATAGTCATTATACTTTGCGCCAATAGTTTTTGCAAAATCGCCTATCAGGCAGCGACCCGTTATAGCAGATATCAGGAGTGATATCTGACGTCTCGAGAACATTAGCATATCTAGTGTGCGGTTTAAGTTGAAATGGGGCCATATTTAGGTTAGGTTAGGTTAAAGTGGCAGCCCGATTAAGATTCAGGCTCACTTAGACTATTCAGTCCATTGTGATACCACATTAACTAAAAGTACCTATTACATATGGGCACTTCTAGTTTTAACCGCTGAACCTTCTTGATTATTTTTCTTTGTTGAACCAACCAGATTGTTCCAAAAACATTAGCAGACTGCTTAAGTTGACGTTTTCCAGATCCGCCAGTAATCTGAAGCTATATGCTCCTAAAAGTTGCTTGCGCTTTACACAAAATGTAGGACACTCACACAAGAGGTGTTTAATTGATTCTTTTTCCTCCGCATCATGACAGCTCATACAATAGTCATTATACTTCGCGCCAATAGTTTTTGCAAAATCGCCTATCAGGCAGCGACCCGTTATAGCAGATATCAGGAGTGATATCTGACGTCTCGAGAACATTAGCATATCTAGTGTGCGGTTTAAGTTGAAATAGGGCCATATTTGCTTGGTGTCGTTACAACCCTTGCAATTCTCCCATCGAACATTTGCCATCCTAACAGCCTTCTCACGCAGCATGAGCTTGCAGGTAGCTAGGGGCATACCAAAAAATTCCAGTTCCCCTGGAATATGTAAGGTAGTCCCTAGCCTTGCCAACTCATCCGCTTCGCAGTTCCCCGGTATGTTCCTATGGCCAGGCACCCATATTAGGTGAATATTGTACTGCTCAGCCATCTCATTGAGAGATTTGCGGCAGTCGATGGCCGTTTTCGAGTTGAGGAACAAGGATTTTATTGCAGGTTGACTTTAAGGGAATTTGTTCCTGTCTTGCTGAATGCGCCTGAAATACACAAACACGCCATACGCTGAACTTTATCTAAACCAGTCGGTTTCTGAAGTGCCGGCCACCAGACTACAACACCATATAGCATTATAGGTCTAACCACTGCCGTGTATAGCCAATGCACAATTTTTGGTTTTAGTCCCCACTTTTTTCCTATTGCCTTTTTGCACGAGTACAAAGCAGCTGCTGCCTTTCTCGCCCTTTCTTCAATATTAAGCTTAAAGTTCAGCTTCCTGTCCAAAATAACGCCAAGGTATTTTGCACAATCACCAAAGGGAATTTCAATACCCCCTAAGGAAATAGGCCTAACCGTGGGCCTGATAGAACTCGTCCTTGGGGAGTGCCTCTGTTCACATACCTTTGTATGTTTGCTTGTCCTAGTGTGGCTGAAATACGTCTCTTCATTTGCAGTTCGTCTAACAGCCTGAGCATACATGGATCAACATTCAGAGTTGTCAGTCCATTTAATATCGAGCTCGGGTGGACATTATTGAACGCCCCTTCGATGTCTAGAAACGCCACGATTGTGTATTCTTTGACAGATAGTGAGCTTTCAATAAAGCTGACTAGTTCATGTAGTGCGGTCTCAGTAGAACTGCCCTTCGAGTATGCATGCTGTCGTTTCGAGAACAAACTTGAATTGATGCTAGTTCTAAGATAAATATCTATCATCCTCTCCAGAGTCTTAAGTAGGAATGAGGATAAGCTGATTGGTCGGAAATCCTTCGCCCTCGAGTGAGAGGCTTTTCCCGCTTTAGGTATGAAAACGACTTTTGTTTCCCTCCACTTTCCTGGGATATATGATAAGTTGATACATCCTTTATATATTACCGACAACCAGGGGATAATTTTGTCAGTTACAGCTTGTAACTCCGCCGGAGTAATTCCATCAGGTCCGGGGGATTTGAATGGTCGAAAGCTATTTAGCGCCCATCTTATTCTAGTTTCCGATACAATTTCCACGACAGGAAACGACCGCTGAGCAACTGTGGCACCGCCAGTACATGGTTCAACCGTCTGATTTCCAGGAAAATGTGTGTCCAATAGTACCTCCAGCGTCTACTAACTGGACGTTGTCCAAATTCCCTCCGATGTTTTAATGAAACCTGGAGCGGAGTTGGTGGATGCTAGAACCTTCCGTAGTCTGGAAGCCTCGGACGTATTCTCAATACTGCTGCAGTAATCATTCCAAGAGTTATGCTGATCCTTTCTCAGTTCTCGCTTGTATCCTCTCAGATTCTTCTTGTAAGCGTCCCAGTCCTCAGGGGCTCTGGTGGACTTTGCCTTGTTAAAGAGCTTCCTGCAGGATTTCCTCATATTACTTAACTCCGTAGTCCACCATGGCGGCCGATTTTTTCCCCTTGGCTTTCCTCTAGGGCAAGCAGCTTTCAGTGAAATGTTGAAGGCCTTAGTAATCCGCTCCAATGCGTGTTCGATATCTTGCACATTTCTCATATTTGTCTCAATTATTTCCGGTATCATCATATTGAATGATTCCCTATACCTATTCCAGTCAGCTTTCCTAACATTTGGCGGAAATATGGTCTTGGTGGTATGAACATCAAATTTGAAACTGATGTAGCGATGATCTGAAAAGCTGTGTTCACTTAAAACCTGCCACTCAGATATCATTCCATTCAGTTCTTGCGAGGCCAAGGTGATGTCCAAAACCTCTTGCCTGTTTTTAGTGACAAAGGTTGAGGCATCTCCCTTGTAGCAAACTACCAGATTAGTACGCAAAATAAACTCTATTAGCGACTCTCCCCTTGCATTAGTATCACTACTTCCCCATATACTATGATGTGCATTCGCATCGCATCCCATAATGAGTTTCGTCTTTGTTTTCAGTGACTCCTCCACTAAGGTCTTAACGGCATATGGAGGCATCTCCCTGTCATGTCCCATGTAGACCGAAGATACCCAATATTTGCATTTGGCTATTTCTAAACTTGCAACGACAGTGTCTGTATTGCACATTGAAGGAAGCAGAAACAAGTTGAGCTCGTTTTTAGCAATTATACAGGCCCCGGAGTACTTAATTCACATATTTTGTTTCTATAAACATATGGTTCTTGAATAAGAACTATATCTATGTCCCCTTTCATCAGGAGAACTTTTAAGGCAGCACATGCAGCCTTACAATGATGAAGATTTATCTGGAGGATCCGTAGGACCATCGAGATTTTCAACAACCGTCACATCAGCCGCTTCAATCGAGTCATCAAGAATGTTCTGTTCAGAGATCTCGGTGACTCTCGCAATAACCATAGGTTCAACTTTGGTGAGTTCTGAGGCAATAGAAACCTCCTCTCGCATACGGTGTCTATCCATGTATTCAACTTTGGTATCTCCCTCGACTTCGCAAGAGGATCCGCTTACTTCTGATTCAGACAGAGGCTTGTCCATTTCTGAATCCTTTAGCTGATCGTTTTTGTATACCTTCATTTGGATATACTGAAAGCCATAACATACACGGCCCTGGGACTTTGCTAGATGTGGCAAAGACTGAGTGTTCAATATAAACTCTGCATGCCGTCTTGGTCCATCCACTTCATCCAACCGGCCAACCTTCCAATCAGCTGTTGGAAGATCTGGATTGCATCGTTTCAGTCTATTTAAAATAGATTCAGGGTCAGAAGGGTTTGCAGGTATCCACGCATGTGCTCTAGGTCTAGCCGGTATGTCTTTCTTCTCGACTAACTCTAGAGCAGCTCCTTCCCAAACTTCACCAATTAGTATCAGAGCAGCTTTAAAACATTCTATAGACCTCTGGTCCTCAAATGCGACTAGCTTAAATCGTCCTTGATACCAACCAGCCTCTTGGTGTCGAGGATCTGGGCCGGGAAACTTTTCCAGCACCTGTGAGTAGACGACAGACAGAGCATTCTCAATTTCCCCCCATTTTTGCTTTGGAACCATACTGTCCAATGCTCCTTTATTAATGATAGTCATCACAAGGCTGTCTTTAGCAACTGAGGCAAACGATCTTTGATCCCTTTTGGAGGATGGCAGCTCATCCGGCGATCGTTCCCTTTTTCCAGTCTCAAGAATTTCTTGAGGCCATTTTAAGGAATCGCTTTGTTTAGCCGTCAACGTGCTTGGGTCGACTGATCCTAATTTCTTTAGGATAAACAAAGCATTTCTGCGTTCCTTGAATCTCTTTCGTGAGGGATTACCTCCTTTTGATGTCGTTACCTTAGAAAAAGTTCGACTTGTCATAGTGTCGCCACCTGTCGACCCGTCTACAGGTCGACTAATTGGGCCTAACTCTTGGTCATTGCCCAGATTTATAACTCCAGTCGATACCCGTCCACTGGGCCCTGAAGTTAGCAACCCAGTGGATGACTTGGAATTTCGCTGCATGGTGGCTTAATATCCCACCATTACGATGAGTTTATCCGCTATTGAAAAACACGTCCGTTCCGTTCGACGGTTGAATAGAAAATTTAATATGTATATATAGCAGCATTATGAATTCAGCTATATTAGAAGAGTAAACAAATAAAAATAAAACAAGTATATACGGCCGTAAGTTCGGCCAGGCCGAATCATATGTACCTTCCACCATGGCTTGCGTAGAAACTTCTACGAAAGACTGTCATCCACAATCGAATTAATTGGGTTGTGTTATCTTAAAACTTCTTAAAATCGTTTTCTAAATTGTGAGTTAGTCCATTCGTGGTATATATTAGATAAAAAAGGTATGCATAGGTAAGTCTACAAATAATTACGAATCGATATGGACTTTTGCACGGTACGTAGAGAGCCAGAATTGAAATATGGGGGACGCTTATATGTGGGCTATATACAATTATGAAATTGATATGGACCAATTTTTGTGTGATTGGGGATCTACTTATCTGAGGGCTATATATACCTATAAACAGATATGGACCTAGTTAGGCATGGTTGTTAACGGCCATATACTAGCACAGTGTACCAAATTTCAACTGACTCGGATGAAATTTGCTCCTCCAAGTGGCTCCAAAACCAAATCTCGGAATCGGTTTATATGGGGGCTATATATGATTATGGACTGATAAGGACCACTTTTGGCATGGTTGTTAAATCATATAACATAGTAACATCACGTACCAAATTTCAACCGAATCGGATGAATTTTGCTCTTCCAAGGGGCTCCGGAGGTCAAATCTGGGGATCGGTTTATATGGGGGCTATATATAATTATGGACCGATGTGGACCAATTTGTGCATGGTTGTTAGAGATAATATATAATGACATCATGTTCCTAATTTCAACCGGATCGGATGAAATTTGCTTCTCTTAGAGGCTCCGCAAGCCAAATCTGGAGATCGGTTTATATGGGGGATATATATATTTATGGACCGATGTGGACCAATTTTTGCATGGTTGTTAGAGACCATATATTAACACCATGTACAAAATTTCAGCCGGATCAGATGAAATTTGCTTCTCTTAGAGGATCGGCAAGCAAAATTTGGGGGTCCGTTTATATGGGGGCTATACGTAAAAGTGGACCGATATGGCCCATTTTCAATACCATACCGACCTACATCAATAACAACTACTTGTGCCAAGTTTCAAGTCGATAATTTGTTTCGTTCGGAAGTTAGGGTGATTTCTACAGACGGACGGACATGCTTAGACCGACTCAGAATTTCACCAGACTCAGAATATATACTTTGTGGGGTCTTAGAGCAATATTTCGATATGTTACAAACGGAATGACAAAGTTAATATATCCCCCATCCTATGGTGGAGGGTATACAAATATTTGAATATTCTTTATTTATTTATTTAAGTTATATCTTGTACAACAAATTTTTTTTAATTTGATTACAGTACAACAATTTTCTCAAAAACGGTGGCCATTGTGCAGTTCGGTCAGGTTAACATCAAAGTTGTTGGCTGCTGCGGCACAATTTATTCGCGATATTGTGTCAAAAAGAGTGTGAAAATTTCATAGAAAATTTTAGGCATACATCGGCATTATATGTTATGTGCTCGATACAAATATCATAATCATAAAAAAAACTAAAATAAATAAACAAATCATGTTTTGTTTTGGTTCAATCTCGCAATTAATACTATCATTCATTAGTTTAGTTAGTGGTCAATTTAAAAGATAATTAACTCTTGACGATAAATTCAAATAATTTATTTTTATTTTATTATAATATAAAATACACAGTGCAACACAAAAAATCACTTATCCCAGCCGAAAGTACTCGATGAGTGGAGAAAAGTAAATTCTGGATAACATATTACAAGATTGGTTGGCGTTCGTTTTTTATGAGCACTTTTTGTAATGTTCGTATTGGCATAGCTCTAAAACTGCTGTGAATTTTTTTTTTGTATTCAACAAAGTTGTAGCTCCCCAGCAAAAACTGGGTAAGCACTATGTTAGCACAAAAACTGGGTAAGTACTATGTTAGCACAAAAACTGGGTAAGCTCTATATTAGCATAAGCACTTCCAGTAATACCGGTAATCAAAAACTTACTACTTGTAGTATTACCACGAATTTAAAAATAATAACTTACTTGTGTAGACCAAAAGTGATTCCTTTTCTTAATACCAATAATTAAAATCATATCTTGAGGTTCGAATCCTGCTGAGACTATATTTTTAAATTTATTTTTTTTTTATTCATTTTTTTATTCTGCTGAGACTATATTTTTATACCCACCACCATAGAATGGTGACGGGGGTATAATACGTTTGTCATTCCGTTTGTAACACATCGAAATATCGATTTCCGACTATATAAAGTATATATATTCTTGATCAGGGAGAAATTCTAAGACGATATAACGCTGTCTGTCTGTCTGTCTGTCTGTTGTAATCACGCTACAGTCTTCAATAATGAAGCAATCGTGCTGAATTTTTGCACAAACTCGTCTTTTGTCTGCAGGCAGGTCAAATTCGAAGATGGGCTATATCGGTCCAGGTTTTGATATAGTCCCCATATAAACCGACCTCCCGATTTGGGGTCTTGGGCTTATAGAAACCGTAGTTTTTATCCAATTTGCCTGAAATTTGAAATCTAGAGGTATTTTATGACCATAAAGAGGTGTGCCAAAAATGGTGAGTATCGGTCCATGTTTTGGTATAGCCCCCATATAGACCGATCTGCCGATTTTACTTCTTGAGCTTGTAGAAACCGCAGTTTTTATTCAATTTACCTGAAATTGGAAACCTAGAGGTATTGTAGGACCACAAATACGTGTGCCAAAAATTGTGAGTATCGGTCCATATTTTGGTATAGCCCCCATATAGACCGATCTCCCGATTTTACTTCTTGGGCTTATAGAAACCGCAGTTTTTATTCAATTTACCTGAAATTGGAAATCTAGAGGTATTGTAGGACCACAAATACGTGTGCCAAAAATTGTGAGTATCGGTCCATGTTTTGATATGGTCCCCATATAAAACGACCTCCCGATTTGGGGTCTTGAGCTTATAGAAACCGTAGTTTTTATCCAATTTGTCTGAAATTGGAAATCTAGAGGTATTTTCGGGTCATAAAGAGGTGTGCTGAAAACGGTGAGTATCGGTCCATATTTTAGTATAAGAACGATCTCCCGATTTAACTCTTTGGGTTTCTAGAAACCGTAGTTTTTATCTGATTTGCCTGAAATTGTAAATATTCTTGTATTTTAGGCTCACAAAAACGTGTATCGGATTAAGTTTTTATTGGTCCATTTGGTAATGCCTCCATATAGACTGACTTCACTTCTTGAGGGTGTAGAAGGCACACTGATCATGAAAATTGCTTGAAACTCAATGTAAAATTTCCAGATTTTACTTCTACAGATTTAAGATTTCAAATCAAGACGTTATTTTATAATTTTCTTGCACACTTACAAGAGATTCCTCTAAAACTCAAACAAAAATGGTTTTTATAAATCCAGAATCTGATATAGTCCTCATAGGTTAAATCTTTAATTTTATCTTCGGGAAGTGTCCTCAAGCCCTCCTGAAATTTCAAAGGAAACCCTAATATTTGGTTCATGGTGGTGGGTATTTAAGATTCGGCCCGGCCGAACTTAGTGCTGTATATACTCGTTCCTTAACCATTTGCTATACTCAGGCAACTGGCACCATGTATCATTAAATGTAGTAAGTCTTTTTCTTTTTGATGTAGTTGGTTGCTCAGAATCATTCATTATTCGACGTTCACTGCATGTGAAAGAATAAAATTACTATTACTATAATACAGAATTGGAAACTTACCGTGAACTGATTATTATAGTTTGTAAAGCTATATTTCATAGAGAAATGCGAATTTGAAATGAATTTAGTACTGACAGCTGATCATTTGAAAGACAGTGATGGTAAATTGATTTTTGTTTGTGATGTGATTAAATGGAATGGTACAAAAACTAACTAATGAATTAAAATCCAGCGATGATAAATTTGTCGATTTTTGTTTGTGATGAGATTTAGGGGAATGGTACAAAAACTAATGGTGATGGACAAGAAGAAGCGCACTTAAAATGGATGAGAATCCAAAACCAAAATTTTTGTGAAAGCGATTTGATTTCAAATGGTTTTCTTTCAAAAAAATAGGGAGAAATAAAAAATATATGCGATGAGTAATTGAAATTCCGGGATTTTTGGCAAATTTTGTGAAAGATCCGGGACACTTCCTGGAGACGAAATTCCGGGACAATCCAGGCGAATCCCGGCCATCTGGCAAGCCTAGTAGACGGGTCGACAGGTGGCGACACTTTCACAAGTCGAACCTTTTCTAAGCTAACGACATCAAAAGGAGGTAATCTCTCACGAAAGAGATTCAAGGAACGCAGAAATGCTTTGTTTATCCTAAAGAAATTAGGATCAGTCGACCCAAGCACGTTGACGGCTAAAAAAAGCGATTCCTTAAAATGGCCTCAAGAAATTCTTGCAGCTGGAAAAAGGGAACCATCACCGGATGAGCTGCCATTCTCCAAAAGGGATGAAAGATCGTTTGCCTCAGTGGCTAAAGACAGCCTTGTGATGGCTATCATTAATAAAGGAGCATTGGACGGTATAGTTCAAAAGCAAAAATCGGGGGGAAATTGAGAATGCTTTGTCTGGCGTCCACTCACAGGTGCTGGAAAAGTTACCCACCCCAGATCCACGACACCAAGAGGCTGGTTGGTATCAAGGACGATTTAAGCTAGCCGCATTTGAGGATCAGAGGTCTATAGAATGTATTGAAGCTGCTTTGATACTAATTGGTGAAGTTTGGGAAGGAGCTGCTCTATAGTTAGTCGAGAAGAAAGACACCGGCTAGACCTAGAGCACATGCGTGGGTACCTGCAAACCCTCCTGACCCTGAATCTATTTTAAATAGACTGAAACAATGCAATCCAGTTCTTCCAACAGCTGATTGGGAGGTTGGCCGTTTGGATGAAGTGGATGGACCAAGACGACATGCAGTGTGAAGTGGATGGACCAAGACGGCATGCAGTGTTTATATTGAATACTCAGTCTTTGCCACATCTAGCAAAATCCCAGGGCCGTGTATGTTATGGCTTTCAGTATATCCAAACGAAGGTATATAAAAACGATCAGCTGAAGGATTCGGAAATGGACAAGCCTCTGTCTGAATCAGAAATAAGCGGGTCCTCTTGCGAAGTCGATGGAGATACCAAAGATGCAGACAAAGATGGACACCGTATGCGAGAGGAGGTTTCCACAGTCTCAAAACTCACCAAAGTTGAACTTATGGTTATTGCGAGAGTCACCGAGATCTCTGAAGAGGACATTCTTGGTGACTCGATTGAAACGGCTGATGTGACGATTGTTGAAAATCTCGATGGTCCTACGGATCCTTCAGATAAATCTTCACCATTGTAAGGCTGCATGTGCTGCCTTAAAAGTTCTCCTGATGAAAGGGGACATAGATATAGTTCTTATTAATTACTCCGAGGTTGAAACTATTGCAGTATACTGGTAATGATGTAAATCGAGCCTGTATAATTGCTAAAAACGAGCTCAACTTGTTTCTGCTTCCTTCAATGTACAATACTGACACTGTTGTTGCCAGTTTAGAATTAGCCAAATGCAAATATTGGGTTTCTTCGGTCTACGTGGGACATGATGCCTCCATGTGCCGTTAACACCTTAGTTGAGGAGTCATTGAAAACAAAGACAAAACTCATTATGGGATGCGATGCAAATGCGCATCATAGTATATGGGGAAGTGTTCACATTAATGCAAGAGGGAGTCACTCCTACAGTTTATTTTGCGTACTAATTTGGTAGTTTGCAATAAGGCAGATGCCCCAAACTTTGTCACTAAAAACAGGCAAGAGGTTTTAGACGTTACCATGGCCTCTCAAAAACTGTATGAAATGATATCTGAGTGGCAGGTTTTAAGTGAACATAGCTTCTCAGATCATCGCCAAATGTTAGGAAAGCTGATTGGAATAGGTATTGGGAATCGTCAATATGATGATACCGGAAATACCAGAGACAAATATGAGCACTGTGCATGCAGTGGAGAGGATTACTAAGGCCTTCAACATCTCACTGAAAGCTGTATGCCCTAGAGGGAAGCCAAGGGGAAAAAATCGACCGCCATGGTGGTCTACGGAGTTAAGTAGTATGAAGAAATCTTGTAGGAAGCTCTAACAAAGCAAAGTCCACCAGAGCTCCGGAGGATTGGGACGCTTACAAGATGAATCTGAAAGAATACAAGCGAGAACTGAGAAATGCTCAGCATAACTCTTGGAATGATTACTGCAGCAGTATTGAAAATACGTCTGAGGCTTCCAGACTACGGAAGGTACTAGCATCCACTAACTCCGCTCCAGGTTTCATTAAAACCTCGGAGAGCAATTGGACAACGTCCAGTGAAGAGACGCCGGAGGTACTATTGGACACACATTTTCCCGGAAATCAGACGGTTGAATCATGTTCTGACGGTGCCACAGAGGCTCAGCGGCCGTTTCCTATCGAGGAATTTGTATCGGAATCTAGAATAAAATGGGCGTAAAATAGCTTTGGACCATTCAAATCCCCCGGACCTGATGGAATTACTCCGGCGGATTTACAAGCAGTGACTGACAGAATCATCCCCTGGTTGTCAGCGATATAAACAGGATGTATCAATTTAGCATATATACCAGGAAAGTGGAGGGAAACAAAAGTCGTTTTCATACCTAAAGCGGGAAAAGCCTCCCACTCGGGTGCGAAGGATTTCCGACCAATCAGCGTATCCTCATTCCTACTTAAGACTCTGGAGATGATGATAGATATTTATCTTAGAACTAGCGTCGAGTCAAGTTTGCTCTGGAAACGACAGCATGCATACTCGAAGGGCAGGTCTACTGAGACCGCATTACGTGAACTAGTCAGCTTTATTGAAAGCTCACTATCTGCCAAGGAATACACAATCGTGGCGTTTCTAGACATCCAAGGGGCGTTAAACTACATCCATCCGAGCTCGATTTTAAATGGACTGACAACTCTGTATGTTGATCCAGGTATACAAAGGCTGTTAGACGAACTTCTAACAAAGAGACGTATTACAGCCTCACTAGGACAAGTAAACATACAAAGGTATGTGAACAGAGGCACTCCCCAAGGAGGAGTTCTATCACCTCTTCTTTGGAATGTTGCTATATACAACCTTCTGGTTTCCCTAGAAAAAGAAAGGATAAAAGTGGTGGCATACGCAGATGATGTGACACTAGCAGTCAGGGGAAAATTCCAATCCACAATCAGAGATATTATACAGAGAGCCCTCCGCATGACTGAGAAATTGGCGAAAGATAGTGGTCTTGGAGTAAATCCTGCAAAGACAGAACTAGTCATGTACTACAAAGATCGCAAACCTCCCACGGTTAAGCCCATTTCCTTAGGGGGTATTGAAATTCCCTTTGCTGAGTGTGCAAAATACCTTGGCGTTATTTTGGACAGGAAGCTGAACTTTAAGCTTAATATTGAAGAAGACATTTTGGCCAAACAGTCAGCTGCAACAACAGCTGTGAGGTTGCGCGAGCTATCGCTTTGGTCGGAAAAAAGTTACGGTCACAGTTCGGTCCTCCAAATAATGCCAGATGTGCCTAACGTAGTGGATTATACTTTGGCGACACCACTTTTCGACAAAAAGTTTGAAAATCTAATTCCCAACAGTGAGGCGTGGTGCACACAGGCCCCATGGAATAAACGATATAAATATTTCTACACTGATGGCTCCAAATTGGATGGACAAGTGGGTTTCGGAGTATATTCTAAAGATCTGGAACTTCGAATAGCGAAAAGATTACCTAATCACTGTAGTGTTTTTCAGGCAGAAATATTAGCAATTATTCCCCGAGGAATAAACGATATATAGATTTCTACACTGATTGCTCCAAATTGGATGGGCAAGTGGGTTTATCATTTATTTATATTAATTCAACATGAAAATTGTTTGAAATTACTTTGAATTCAAGTCTTGATATTGAATATCTATTTTTTGTATCTCATACTGACATCCCTACTACCAATATCGTAAATGTCATTCTTGATTCTCTACATACAATATTTTCGTTTTTGTTGTTGCAACACTTTGGGGCAACGATCAACATATACATAATGTAAACACAAGCTGACATACATACATATGTACATATATTATAACTGTCTCTTCTTTTTGTATTATTAGAAGTTTGAAGTTTGGCAAATAATAAATTATTATTGAAAAGTGTTGAAAGTGAAACGATCGTGTTTTATTACAGTGGGACAGAAAATGTGTTAAAAGCATTGTTTACATAGAGGCATTCGATGTAATTGGAACAAAGTGTATTTGATTAGAGACAGTGATAATACTTTAGAAATTATTCTGAAATAATTATTGAGCTAGACACTTGTGTTAAATAGAGACATTCACTCCTTGGAAGTGACATATCCGTGGGCAAACATTGAATTTACTAAACGAAAGAAGAATATTCTAGACATAAAATTTAAAACATAAAATATATTATTAAAGTGAAAAATTTTATTGAAATAAATTTCTAAAAACTTTCAAAATATTTATGAAGAAAAGTTAGTGCAGTGTGGCAAGTCATAGTGTTCCACAATAAAATTATATTTTTGCTAAAGGTGGAAGCTGACTCTATTACCTGTAGTGTTTCAACAGGGAGACGTAATCCATTTGTTGTTGTCTGAAATTGTGCAAGCTTGTAAGTTGGTCTCATTTTATAAATCCTTACAATTCGCATACCCAAGCCGAACCATTGGGTAAGGAATTTGTCCTATTACATATTGGACAAATTCCAGGGCTGTCAAAACAGGCAGTCCTTAAACATGGAGTATATTCTAAAGATCTGGAAATTCGAGATTACCTTATCACTGTAGTGTTTTTCAGGCTGAAATATTAGCAATAAGAGAGGTGGTGAAAAGTAATGTTCCAAAAAATTTTTGACAATAATATATACTCAGACAGTCAACCTCCAATAAAACTCTTTGGACTCTATGTTCCTTAACTTGAAAACGGCCATCGACTGCCGCAAATCTCTCAATGAGATGGCTGAGCAGCACAATATTCACCTAATATGGGTGCCTGGCCATAGGAACATACCGGGGAACTTCGAAGCGGATGAGTTGGCGAGGCTAGGGACTACCTTACATATTCCAGGGGAACTAGAATCTGTTGGTATGCTCCTGGCTACCTGCAAGCTCATATTGCGTGTGAAGGCTGTCATGATGGCAAATGTTCGATGGGAGAATTGCAAAGGTTGTAACGACACCAAGCAAATATGGCCCCATTTAAACTTAAACCGCACTCTAGACATGCTAGAGTTCTCGAGACGTCAGATATCACTCCTGATATCTGCTATAACGGGTCGCTGCCTGATAGGCGATTTTGCAAAAACTATTGGTGCGAAGTATAATGACTATTGTATGAGCTGTCATGATGCGGAGGAAAAGGAATCAATTAAACACCTCTTGTGTGAGTGTCCTGCGTTTTGTGTAAGGCGTAAGCAAATTTTAGGGGTATATAGCTTTAGATTACTGGCGGACCTGGAAAACGTTAACTTAAGCAGTCTGCTAATGTTTTTGGAACAATCTGGTTGGTTCAGCAGAAGAAAATAATCGAGAAGATTCTGCGGTTAAAACTAGAAGTGCCCATATGTAATAGGTACTTTTAGTTAATGTGGTATCACAATGGACTGAATAGTCCAAGTGAGCCTGAATCTTAATCGGGCCGCCACTTTAACCTAACCTAACCTAGCATTTTTGTGGACTTCCAGTACTGCTGTATCATCAGCAAATGTTGCAATAAATGCTTTTTTGATTGAGGAAGGTCAGATGTAAAGAGTATATACGGAATTGGTCCCATAACACTGCCTTAGGGTATGTCAGCTCTAGGGTTCAATAAAAGTCCGTTTTTACTTGCCCATTGCTACATATTTGAGAGATCGTGGTTAACCATAGAAATGCAATCCTCAAGTATTGTAATTTTGGATGGAATAAGTACATCCTGACCACACAGTGTCGGACCACATTCGGCAAATCGTTAGAGTACATTGTGTATAACAGTAGTCCCAACATCGAACCTTGAAGTTCACCTCTTTTCAATGTTAATCAATTCGGAAACAATTTTCAATACAAACGTGATTAAAAATTTTCCGTTCCCGATTAAACATGTGATTGATTCAATCACCTTTGTGATTGAAATTGAATAATTTTGAGTGATGGAGAAAAAGAGCGAAAAGAGAATGTGTTTTTATTCAACAACGTATGATGGAGAGATCAGTCTGTGGCAGTAATTGATTCCGTGACAAAAGTAAATTAAATTTTTAATTGAAAATCGTCTTGGATTTCAATCAAAATGGGTGATTGATACTATCATTTCCGTGATTGAAAAAATGATTGAATCCGCGATTGAATCTGTGATTGAAATAAAAAAAGTGTGTGGTTTATGTTGTTTCGGAAAACTGTTGTATGAGTTCATTTGTTTTGGCTATGTCCTTGGCATGTTAATGAAGCTTTGCCAAGAAATTTGATTGCTTAAGTCTAAATATTACTTAACTTAAACATTAAAATGAGTAATCGGAGTAAAGAGATTATAGATTCGGAGCAAAGAGAATAGACGTTTGAAGAAAATACATGTGTTTTTGCCTTGTCTTTGGGCATGTGTTTTGTTTATCATTTTGGCTTTATCAGCACTATTTTTTCTTCTTGGTTCGTCAAAAGAAATCGGAACGTACTCCGAGTAAGTCGAAATATTCACCAAGGGAAATTAAAAAAAAAAAAAAACAGTGAAAAATAGAGGGATTTTCATAAAAAAATACAAAATGACACTCTGCTGTTGTTTTCTTTTATTCTTAATAATCATTTGTATGGTATTTTTTATCAACATAGGTATCAAAACAAGTCGAGACAGTAAAATGAAAAATGTGGAAACAGTGAAAAATTAAACAGTAAGATGTATAAAAATAAGTGTAGTTAATCTTTTTAATAAGTATACCAAGAGGAGTTGACGGACACTTTTAAAAATAAAATATTCTTAATAAAAATATTCTTAATAAAAATTCGTAACTATTTGTGTTTCTAAATACAATAAATTTTTAATGCAATTAAAATGGTAAAACAAGTTCACTCCTAAATAAATTAATGAGTGGGTTGAAAAATTATTGTTTCGGATTTAAATACAATATGCTTTTGAATTGTTAGAGTTTTTCAATTTCTTCGAAAATTTCAAACTTTTATATCAAAAACATTTTTTATACCCTCCACCATAGGATGGGGGTATATTAACTTTGTCATTCCGTTTGTAACACATCGAAATATTGCTCTAAGACCCCATAAAGTATATATATTCTGGGTCGTGGTGAAATTCTGAATCGATCTGAGCATGTCCGTCCGTCTGTTGAAATAACGCTAACTTCCGAACGAAACAAGCTATCGACTTAAAACTTGGCACAAGTAGTTGTTATTGATGTAGGTCGGATGGTATTGCAAATGGGCCATATCGGTCCACTTTCACGTATAGCCCCCATATAAACGGACCCCTAAATTTGGCTTGCGATTGCTCTAAGAGAAGCAACTTTCATCCGATCCGGCTGAAATTTGGTACATGGTGTTAGTATATGGTCGCTAACAACCATGCAAAAATTGGTCCATATCGGTCCACTTCTACGTATAGCCCCCATATAAACGGACCCCCAAATTTGGTTTGCGATCGCTCTAAGAGAAGCAAATTTCAACTGATCGGGCTGAAATTTGGTACATGGTGTTAGTATATGGTCTCTATCAACCATGCAAAAAGTGGTCTACATCGGTCCATAATTATATATAGCCCCCATATAAACTGATCCCCCGATTTGGCTTGCGGAGCCTCTAAGAGAACCAAATTTCATTCGATCCGGCTGAAATTTGGTACATGGTGTTAGTATATGGTCTCTAACAACCATGCAAAAATTGGTCAACATCGGTCCATAATTATATATAGCCCCCATATAAACCGATCCCCCGATTTGGCTTGCGGAGCCTTTAAGAAACGAAAATTTCTTCCGATCCGGCTGAAATTTGGTACATGGTGTTGGTATATGTTCTCTAATGACTATGCAAAATATGGTCCACATCGGCCCATAAGATTTGACCTCCGGAGCCTCTTAGAGGAGCAAAAGTCATCCGATCCGATTGAAATTTGGTACGTGGTGTTAATATAATGTCTCTAACAACCATGCCAAAATTGGTCCATATCAGTCCATAATTATATATAGCCCCCATATAAGCCGATCCCCAGATTTGACCTCCGGAGCCGCTTAGTGGAGCAAAATTCATCCGATCCGGTTGAAATTTGGTACGTGGTGTTAGTATATGGTATCCAACAACCATGCAGGAATTAGTCCATATCGGTCCATAATTATATATAGCCCCCATATAAATCGATCACCAGATTTGTCCTCCGGAGCCTCTTGGAGGAGCAAAATTCATCCGGTCCGGTTGAAATTTGGAACATGGTGTTAGAATGTGGTCTCTAGGTTAGGTTAGGTTAGGTGGCAGCCCGATGTATCAGGCTCACTTAGACTATTCAGTCCATTGTGGTCTCTAACAAACACGCAAGAATTGGTCCATATCTGTCCATAATTATATATAGCCGATCCCCAATTACACAAAAATTGGTCCATATCGGTTCATAATCATGGTTTCACTCGAGCCAAAAATAATCTACCAAAATTATATTTTTATAGAAAACATTGTCAAAATGTTATTTCAATAGAAAATTTTGTCAAAATTTCGTTATAATTTTATTTCTATAGGAAATTTTGTCAAAATTTTATTTCTATAGAAAATTTTGTCAAAATTTTATTTCTATAGAAAATTTTGTCAAAATTTTATTTCTATAGAAAATTTTTTCCAAATTTTATTTCTATAGAATTTTTTTTCTAAGTTTTACTTCTATAGAAAATGTGGTCAAAATTTTATTTTGTCAAAATTTATATATACGTATTTAATCGGCCTTATTTAGTTTAATATATACCACGTATGGACTATGTGGTATATATTACGGTGTTAGGAAGTTTTAAGATACCTTGCCATCGGCAAGTGTTACCGCAACCCAAGTAATTCGATTGTGGATGACAGTCTTCAGTAGAAGTTTCTACGCAATCCATGGTGGAGGGTACATAAGCTTCGGCCTGGCCGAACTTACGGCCGTATATACTTGTTTTGAATTAGTTTTGCAATAAACGAAATAATATTTGATCCAAAAACTCAGTCCATTTCGTTTACATCAAGCACGATCCTTTAAATGCAAGGCGGAAATGCTAACCATTGCTCCACGTGGCCAACAAATGTATTTTTCTGTTAAATAATGTTTAGTTTCCCTTACGGGGAGCCTGTAACCCCTACAGGGCGCGTCCCCAGGTGGCGGATAGGGGAACGCCTCCCAGATATGGGTGGTAAGAGGTAGCAGTGTCTGTTTCCACATTGGGCGGCTGCAAACAGCGTCTGTTCTCGACTGGGGCGGCTGAGATCAGGGATCCGGAGCGGTCCATTTTTTTCGCTCCGCTCCGCTCACGCTCCGGAGAAAAAAAAATCGCTCCGCTCCGAAAAAAAAAAATCGCTCCGCTCCACGCTCCGCTCCACGCTCCGCTCCGCTCCTCTTCGAGAAAAATCGGGCGGTACATATATATGGGAGCTATAGCTAAATCTGGGAAAATCGGGCGATACATATATATGAGAGCTATATCTAAATCTGAACCGATTTGGATGAAATTTTGCAGACTTGAAGGGCGATGAAAAAGATTACCTTTTGCCAAATTTGGCGACGATCCGTTTGAAAAAAAGCACAGCGTGAACCCATTTGTCGAAATCGGGCGATACATATATATGGGAGCTATATCTAAATTTGATCCGATTTCTTCCAAATTCAATAGCGTTCGTCGTTGTGCCCAAAAACTCCCTGTACCAAATTTCATCAAAATCGGTTAATAATTGCCACCGGAATCCTGTGAACAACAAATACATGGACAGAGGGACGGACGGACGGACACCAAGCGCTAGATCGACTCAGGAGGTGATTCTGAGTCGATCAGTATATATTTTATGGGGTCTAAAATCAATATTTCTGGTAGTCACATTTTTTGGCAGATCAAACTTATTATACCCTAACCACTATGTGGTTTAGGGCATAATGACTTTAAAACAATGTGTTGAAACATTTTATTAATTTTGAAGATTTTTTCAGAAATATTAAATCCATTTTGACTTCATTAAAACGAAATTTTCATTCATGTTAGGATACACATTTTTATGTAGAATCACTTAGCTATAAGGACAAACAGACTTCATTGAAAAGTTTAGAGACTTTTAGACAAGGAAAAAACTTTATATCAGAGAAATACGTCTTCTATTCTAAGCAAAATTCGTATTCGTATTTTAAGCATGTGAAATATTTGGCCTCCCGACAATATTCTTTGCGGTGCACCATCTCCTATTTAATATGTGATAGAAACCAAATTTATGAAAATGGACCAAAATGGACCAAATTCTGTTTGGTCCGACCATCGGACCAAATTTAAAAATTAGAAATCTTTTGGGCCAATTTTGGTCCGATCGGACCAAAACGGCAACGCTGATTGGAATGAAAGTCTATACACAGAGTAGAAGTAACTACTCTCCGAAAGTTTTTTTTTTGTTTTGCAACAGACGTAGAGAAAAGGTTTTGTAATATTTGATGATTTGACTTAAAAATGAGTATCTTAACATGAAACAAAAAATTTATAGGCTAAGGTCAATTTGACTTTAATAATTCAGAAAAATTCTTTAAATTTAATGAAATTGTCTTTAAATTTGTTGTCTGTTTGCATATTGACTACAAAGCAAAAAATCGTTCAAATATAGGATATGTTTTTCAAAACTTTATTTTAAAGAAGTTTTTTACTTCAAACGTAGCATAATTTCTACTGGAAGTCGAGTCCTAATTTGGAAAATAAAGTTGCCGTTAACTCGTTTTTAAAGGACTTTGATAGCATATGAAGAAAAAAAAGCTGAGAAAGCGAAAAATTAAAATTTGCTTCCTAGAAGCAAGTACACAAAACCTAAATTTAAAAGAGAATTGTGTTTTAAAAGTGTCCTTGCTTGTATTCTCCGCTTCTTTGGCTCGGAATCAATACCAAATTTTTTAAAGTAAAGACAAAATCTTTGGAACCGAGTATGCTTTTTTTCAGTGTATGTTTGCAACAACCTCCATCGAAATCAGTCCGTGGTATACCTACGAATATTCTTACTCAGATCTAGTGTTACCTAATTTCACTTTTTTCCCCTTTATTGTAAAAATACATTTTCGAACAGCGTTTTTAAGAAATGTTCGTTCTCAAAAAAAGTAGATAACATGCAATAATACAAATCAAGTCATTAGTTTTCAATGTGAGAAAAAATTAAAATAAATGTATATGCGCACCAAATTTAAACTATCCATAATTTTAATTAAATTTTCGAGAACTAATATCAGAAATAAGAGAATGCTAGGGTATAGTACAATAAAGCAAATATGAATGTCCTTACACTGAAAAAACGCATGCCCGGTTCCAAAGATTTTGTCTTTACTTTAACAGTTTGGGTATTAATTCCGAGCCAAAGAAGCGGAGAATACAAGTAAGGATACTTTAAAGACGCAATTCTCTTTTAAATTTGGGGGTTATGTACTTGCTTCTAGGAAGCAAATGTTAATTTTTAATTTTTTTTAGATTTTCTTCGTCAGTTGTTATCAAAATCCTTTAAAAACGAGTTAACGACAATTTTATTTTCCATATTAAGACTCGACTTCCAGTAGAAATTATGCTATGTTTCAAGTAAAAAGCGTCTTTAATATAAAGTGTTGAAAAACTTGTCTTATTTTTTAACGATTTTTTGCTTTGTAGGCAAGATGCAAAAAGGAAACAAATTTAAATACAATTTTATTGATTTTAAAGAATTTTTCTTAATTATTAAAGTCACGTTGACCTTAAGTCAAAAATTTTATCTTTCATGTTATGATACACATTTTTAAGTAAAATCACTTTATTATAAGGACATTACAACTTCATTCAAAAGTTTATTGACTTTTGGACAAGGAAAAAAACTTTATTTTAGAGAAATGCGTCTTCCATGTTAAGCAAAATTTGTATTCTTATTCTAAGGACATGAAATCTTTGACTTCACGACAATATTTTTTTCAGTGTAGAAAACTAAAAAATTAAATATAAATAAGATCGTTTAATTGCATTTATTTGGCGTTCATTACAAACATCTTTGTAGTAATACGGGATGAAATTGATCGAAAGTACTGTTGTTACTTTTACAACACATACTAGAAATATATTTTGACATTTGCCGTTTTTGAAAACAATTACTAAAAAAACACTTTGTGTTTTCCCCAATGTACGTACGTACAAAAATACATATCGTACATTTTAAACGTTTACTCACACTACGCTAAGTACTAAGTAATTTCAAAGTTACACATTTCATTCAAGTAATATTTTATTCGGAGCGGAGCGGTTTTTCATTTGGAAACCGCTCCGCTCCGGATTTTATAAATGCCGCTCCCGCTCCGGCAAAAAAAGGGCTTGCTCCGCTCCGCTCCGGATCCCTGGCTGAGATACAGAAGGAAAACTATAAACCCTTCAGAAGGCAACGGGAAACCACTGAAGTATACTTCCCTTGAATATCATACAATATGAACAACACAAATCTAAACACACGGCCCTCAGTCTCCGGCCAAACGAGGGTGCTAAGAATCCCCGGAGGTAAAAGTAAGCAACAACTAAACATTGGGACCTGGAATGTCAGAAGTTTATATGAAATCGGAAAACTAAACAACACAATTAGCGAAATGAATCGACTCAAAATTGATATACTAGGTGTCAGTGAAACCTGGTGGACAGAATGCGGCGTTTTTAAATCCCAAAATACATCAGTATATCACTCTGGAAATATGGAAGGAATACACAGAAGAGGTGTAGGAATTATTGTTCAAAATCACATTGCAGCATGTGTGATTGGATCTTATCCAATGTCAGAAAGGTCTATGATGATAAAAATTTCAGCAAAGCCCCTGAATATAAACATCATACAAATATATGCTCCTTCATGTGATCGAAACAGCGACGAGGTTGAGCATTTCTTCGAAGAAATATCCCAATTACTAAAAATGACGAAATCACATGAAATAACAATTATTCAAGGCGACTTCAATGCCAAAGTGGGCAATGACGAAGTAGATGGCGTAACAGGAAGATATGGACTCGGCGAAAGAAATGAAAGAGGAGACCGACTGATTCAATTCTGCCAAGAATTTAAAATGACCCTAACCAACACACTTTTCCAATTACATCCCAGACGACTCTACACATGGAGATCACCTCTAGACAACAGAAGGAATATCGTTCGTAATCAGATTGATTACATACTCATCAACAATAGATTTAAAAACTGTGTAACGAAATGCTCTACATACCCTGGAGCTGATGTACCATCCGACCACAATTTATTGATGCTCAATATGCGAATCAAAATAGCACGAATCCAGAAAGGAAATAAGAAATCTCACAGGATAAATACTGAGGCACTCAATAACCCATCAACCAGAAACGAGATGAAGGAGCAAATCAACAACAAACTCGAATGCATCGATATAAATGATGTAGAGAATATATGGAGCAACGTCAAAGATACTATGGCTAATGTAACAAGAAGTTATCTTAGAAGTCATAATAGAAGAACTCAAGAAGAATGGATGACAGAAGAAATTATGGAGCTTCGTGCGGAACGAAGCAGGTATAAAAACGTTGACTTTGAACGTTACTGGGAAATAAACAAAGAAATACGCATAGCAATACGAGCTGCAAAAAATGATCTCCTCAATCAAAAATGCCGAGAAATTGAATATTTGCAGTCCATACACGATGACTACAATTTACACAAAAAAACTTAAAGAAGCTTCCGGAGTGTATAGAAGGATATCACCTGCAGTGCTTATAGATGAGAACAATCAACCGATTTTCGAAACATCACAAATAAAGAACCAATGGAAGAAATATATTGAAAAACTGTTTACCGATGAGCATCGCTCCAGATGTGAACACAATTGGAGTGCCAACATAACAGGAACCCCAATCACAAAATCTGAAGTGGAATACGCTATTAAAATACTAAAAGATAAGAAAGCAACCGGTCCTGACGAAATTCCTTCTGAAATTTTAAAACTCATAGATGGAAACAACATCTCACTCATTGTTCGACTGTTTAATTATATATACGATACAGGTCAATATCCCAACGAGTGGCTAAATTCAACCTTTATTGCAATACCAAAGAAATCTAATGCCAAAAAGTGCTGCGAATACAGGCTTATTAGCCTTATGTGTCACACTTTAAAAATATTTTTAAGAATAATACACATGAGAATATACTCCAAATGTGAAAGTGCTATGGGAGAATCCCAATTCGGCTCCAAGGAAGGTATGGGTACCAGAGAAGCTTTACTGTCAATCCAAGTGCTGGTACAAAAATCCAAAGATGTTCAGAAAGATGTGTATATAGGTTTTATAGATTATGAAAAAGCATTCGATACAGTCCAGCATGATAAATTAATTGAAATATTGAAAAATATTGGAATAGATGAAAAAGAAATTCGATGCATCCAAAATCTATACTGGAACCAAACTGCAAGAATTCAAATAAATGGTGAACTGACAGAGGAAATTTCAATATCTAAAGGAGTCAGGCAAGGATGCATATTATCACCGCTCCTCTTTAACATTTACTCCCAGAAAATATTTCAGGAATCATTAGAGGGAGAAAGAATTGGTATAAAGGTGCAAGGCAAAATTATAAATAACATACGTTATGCAGATGATACCACAATCATTGCTAGCAGTATATCTGGTCTACAAAAACTTCTAGACAAACTCACACACACAAGTGAATCATATGGCCTCAAAATAAATATCAGAAAGACAAAATACATGGTTGTAAGTCGAAAACACCGTATAAACGAAACAACACTGAAAACCAAAGGTGAAATGGTCGAACGGGTCAAAAACTTTAAATACCTTGGAGTTCTATTAAACGACCAATGGAACACAAGTAACGAAATTAAGCGCCGCGTGGAGATGGCCAGAGACGCATTTTGTAAATACAAAAAGACACTCACAAACCACGAACTAAATCTCGCAACGAAAATACGATTCGTCAAATGCTATATATGGTCTGTACTACTGTATTCAGTGGAGACCTGGACCATCAAAAGTGCTGACGAGAAAAAAATTGAGGCATTTGAAATGTGGATTTATCGACGAATCTTGAAGATATACTTCCCACACTACAAACCAGGAAGTTCTGAGACGAATGCATACCGACAGACAACTACTAAACACGGTCAAAAGAAGGAAAGTCGCATATTTGGGTCATCTAATGAGAAATGACAAATACAAATTTGTACAATCTATATTAAAAAGTAATATTGAAGGACGCCGAAGCAGAGGCAGAAGAGAAATGTACTGGCTTAAAAACATTCAAGATTGGACAGGATACAGGGATGAAACAAATACAATACATGCTGCTAAGAATCGAGAGCTGACACAATTACTATAAGAAAATGAGAATTGAAAAAAAAAAAACAAAAAAAAACACAATGTAACATTGTATGATCGCTTTACATCCGAATATCGGATATGCAAAATAAAGAAGAAGAATGTTTAGTTTGCATCGGCTCGTGGGCGCCGCAAACTATGCGATATAAATATAACTATTTGCGTTGCTTGTGCGTTGATGGCTACAATGGTATTTGTCTGTTGATGACAACAACAGCTACGTAGCCCAGTGGATAGTGTGTTGGCTTACAAATTGTATAGTCATAGGTTCGACAAACATCAGTGGAATTTTATTATAAAGGGTGATTCTTTTGAGGTTAGGATTTTCATGCATTATTATTTGACAGATCACGTGGGATTTCAGACATGGTGTCAAAGAGAAAGATGCTCAGTATGCTTTGACATTTCATCATGAATAGACTTACTAACGAGCAACGCTTGCAAATCATTGAATTTTATTACCAAAATCAGTGTTCGGTTCGAAATGTGTTTATCGACAAATTTTGTTCAGCGATGAGGCTCATTTCTGGTTGAATGGCTACGTAAATAAGCAAAATTGCTGCATTTGGAGTGAAGAGCAACCAGAAGCCGTTCAAGAACTGCCCATGCATCCCGAAAAATGCACTGTTTGGTGTGGTTTGTACGCTGGTGGAATCATTGGACCGTATTTTTTCAAAGATGCTGTTGGACGCAACGTTACGGTGAATGGCGATCGCTATCGTTCGATGCTAACAAACTTTTTGTTGCCAAAAATGGAAGAACTGAACTTGGTTGACATGTGGTTTCAACAAGATGGCGCTACATGCCACACAGCTCGCGATTCTATGGCCATTTTGAGGGAAAACTTCGGAGAACAATTCATCTCAAGAAATGGAC
The DNA here is from genome assembly GCF_050003625.1 of Haematobia irritans. Classification (NCBI taxonomy): domain Eukaryota; kingdom Metazoa; phylum Arthropoda; class Insecta; order Diptera; family Muscidae; genus Haematobia; species Haematobia irritans. Next base: position 110,988,604 of record NC_134398.1, on the reverse strand, counting down.
CGGTAAGTTGGCCACCAAGATCATGCGATTTGACGCCTTTAGACTATTTTTTGTGGGGCTACGTCAAGTCTAAAGTCTACAGAAATAAGCCAGCAACTATTCCAGCTTTGGAAGACAACATTTCCGAAGAAATTCGGGCTATTCCGGCCGAAATGCTCGAAAAAGTTGCCCAAAATTGGACTTTACGAATGGACCACCTAAGACGCAGCCGCGGTCAACATTTAAATGAAATTATCTTCAAAAAGTAAATGTCATGGACCAATCTAACGTTTCAAATAAAGAACCGATGAGATTTTGCAAATTTTATGCGTTTTTTTTTTTTTTAAAGTTATCAAGCTCTTAACAAATCACCCTTTAGTAGTATAGACATATTTTTTTTATTCTTAAATGAATCAATTAATTTTTTAATTAAATATTTCAAGATTGTCAATCACTTATCTACACACACAAAATAGTGTTTCGTAAATTTAACAAGATTTTTACAATAATTTATTACAAGAAATTTCCAGAATTTTAGCAAATTTTTCGTAACTTCAACGAAAATTAACTACTCAAAACGAAATTTTACAAATTTTAAGTAGTAATCGCTTAGTTCATGGCCTACAAAATACGATGGAAATTTCCTTAAAAATTTTCTTAAGTGGTAGTTAAAAATTCTTTTGCCATACTAGAAAACTACTTGTGAAATGTAAAGTACTTTCTAAATTATAAGTGCAATTTACTATAAGATTTTTTTGTATGAGAAAATATTTTTTTACGAAAAATGAACTTGAAAGCGGGTAGCAATTTCTTATTGGCAATTACTATAGTTAATAATAGTTGGTAGAATATTTCTCAATGTAATATTTTTAGTTCATATGTCATTAAATTTATAGACATTTTTGTCAAAAATGGGTTTCATGAAGGTTTTATTAATTTTAAGTTAAACTTTTCATCGTTCTTAAACTGCTATGCCTTTACGAATATTGGTCTTAGAGTAAATTGTCAGCATATGCGATGAACTAATGTGTAGTACAGATATCTTTCTCGGCATAGTGGAATTTGATTAATGTAATACTACGTTCGCACTAGTCACGAAATCCTCGTAAACGAGGATTTTGGCTCAGTAGATTTCCAATAGGGAAATATCAGCAGGCTCGTAGAGGATTTGAATAAAATCTCTTTCAAAATCCCCTATACTGCCTTGTACAACTGTGTTTTTAGTACTCAAAATGCGCTTTTTGCAGGGTTGCAAAAAATTTTCCAGTTTTCCTTGTAGATGAATACGGGTTTGTGTTTGTATTAATATATTTACAAACAGCTGTTAAATCCTCAAATCTACGAAATCTCGTTATTTTGCCGGTCCGAACACTTGGGATTTGTAAAGAGATTTTGGTTCTAAATAGCGAGATTTCGTGTCTAGTGCGAACGTAGTATAAAGATGATGTTACTTAAATATTGTTTGAGAGTGAGAGCATGCATTGGGAGCAATGCAATAATGAGAAATGGTAGCGACCCGCTTGTTCGGGTAAGTACCCGCTTGTTCGGCAAATAGCTATTGCTTTTTCCCTGCTTATATAAGCACTCCACATGTGCAGGCGGTTATTTTGGTATAGAATAATGATTTCGAAAAGTACTAAAGACCCCTTTTCTAAATGCATATAAATAATGTACCATTTCGTTTCACCCAATTCAGCAGCATAAAGTAATCTATTAAATAGTCGATAGACTATATTGGACATTACCAGTTGAGGATGAAATCGATAAGAAAGACCCTGTTACTCTCGCAAAACAATGAGAGAGAAATGAGATAAAAAGTGATAATTTAATTTCGGTATCTAAAAGTAGTGTACGAAATGGCAGTGTTGCCAGGTGATTTTTGATTCTTCCCCCCAAATCTTAAGAAAAAAACCCCTAAATTGGTCTAAGCTTTTTTCAAAAACCCCCAAAAATTTCAGAATATAAAAGTACAAAAAGTGGTCCCAAAATTACGTGAAAAAAATCCTGTAGTGATACACTTTAAAAATTAAATTTAACATAAATATATATCCTGAAAGAAGAGTTCTTTCCTGAGAAACGAAATTTTAGAAAAACTAAGTTTTCTTTTGATGCTAAATTTTTTTTCGTTTGAAGTAAATAAAAAATAAAATTTGCTATTTAAGAAAATAATTTAAAACAAAAGAGATTTTCGTTTGTTTAAAATTTCATCCCTGAGGAAATTATTTTTTCTATGGATATAATAATACAATATGTATATCAATTTAAAAAGCGAGCTTACTCTTAAAAAGATTTCAGCTGCTAAGTTAAAATACGTTTGTTTTTAATTTTGTCAAATATTAAAAATGCCCTTTCAACAGAAGAGTTTAAAAAGCTAACGAAAATAATGCTATTGGATACTTGTTTGTATTTAGGATCTTCTTGTTGACTTTCCGCATCTTTTTTTTCATAACTCATGCTAGAATTGTTCCGAATTTGCTTTAGAATTGCTCCACTTTATAAGGTCTGAAAGAATTTTTCCCCCCCAAATAAATGTTACCCCTAAAAATCCCCCTAAACGTGAAAAAACCCCTAAATTTGGGGGGGAAACCCCTAACCAGTCAACACTGCGAAATGGTTTCCCGAGCAAAATTAAACAAAAAAGCAATTATGTTCTTAATTTGATTTGGTGCTTACGCGTAATGCATAAAAAGATATTGTGCTTGTCCTAATCGTAAAGAGATGTTGAAAGAACAAAAAAACCACGTCCCTCTAGAACACGTTACAAGTCAAATAATTTCTCTTGGTTTCAATGCGTTTGGCTGAATACGGAGTGCTTATGGTGATTCAAAAGGAAAGAAATTAAAAACTGTAAGTTAAAAAATTAATTATAATTATATTACATATCAGTTGTAATTATGTATTTCATATTTATATTCTAATTTCAGAAGCGACGTCTCCATTTCCTAGCAGCAATGGACCTCCAGAACAACAATTACGCAAGGCAATGCAGCGGGAAAAGAAGGGCCAATTTAATAGTAAAATCACCTTTACACCAATATTAACATTTTTATACCCTCCACCATAGGATGGGGGTATATTAACTTTGTCATTCCTTTTGTAACACATCGAAATATTGCTCTAAGACCCCATAAAGTATATATATTCTGGGTCGTGGTGAAATTCTGACCATGTCCGTCCGTCCGTCCGTCTGTTGAAATCACGCTAACTTCCGAACGAAACAAGCTATCGACTTAAAACTTGGCACAAGTAGTTGTTATTGATGTAGGTCGGATGGTATTGATGTAGGTCGGATGGTATTGATGTAGGTCGGATGGTATTGCAAATATCGATCCACTTTTACGTATAGCCCCCATATAAACGGACCCCCAAATTTGGCTTGCGATTGCTCTAAGAGAAGCAAATTTCATCCGATCCGGCTGAAATTTGGTACATGGTGTTAGTATATGGTCTCTAACAACCATGCAAAAATTGGTCCATATCGGTCCACTTTTACGTATAGCCCCCACATAAACGGACCCCTAAATTTGGCTTGCGATCGCTCTAAGAGAAGCAAATTTCATCCGATCCGGCCGAAATTTGATACATGGTGTTAGTATATGGTCGCTAACAACCATGCAAAAATTGGTCCATATCGGTCCACTTTTACGTATAGCCCCCATATAAACGGACCCCCAAATTTGGCTTGCGATCGCACTAAGGGAAGCAAATTTCATCTGATCCGGCTGAAATTTGGTACATGGTGTTAGTATATGGTCTCTAACAACCATGCAAAAATTGGTCCATACCGGTCCATAATTACATATAGCCCCCATATAAACCGATCTCCCGATTTGGCTTGCGAAGCCTCTAAGAGAACCAAATTTCATCCGATCCGGCTGAAATTTGGTACATGGTGTTAGTATATGGTCTCTAACAACCATGCAGAAATTGGTCCATATCGGTCCACTTTTACGTATAGCCCCCATATAAACGGACCCCCAAATTTGGCTTGCGATCGCTCTAAGGGAAGCAAATTTCATCTGATCCGGCTGAAATTTGGTACATGGTGTTAGTATATGGTCTCTAACAACCATGCAAAAATTGGTCCATATCGGTCCATAATTACATATAGCCCCCATATAAACCGATCTCCCGATTTGGCTTGCGAAGCCTCTAAGAGAACCAAATTTCATCCGATCCGGCTGAAATTTGGTACATGGTGTTAGTATATGGTCTCTAACAACCATGCAAAAATTGGTCTACATCGGTCCATAATTATATATAGCCCCCATATAAACCGATCCCCCGATTTGGCTTGCGGAGCCTCTAAGAGAACCAAATTTCATTCGATCCGGCTGAAATTTGGTACATGGTGTTGGTATATATTCTCTAATGACCATGCAAAAATTGGTCCATATCGGTCCATAATTATATATAGCCCCCACATAAATCGATTCCCAGATTTGTCCTCCGGAGCCTCTTGGAGGAGCAAAATTCATCCGATCCGGTTGAAATTTGGAACATGGTGTTAGAATGTCGTCTCTAACAAACACGCAAGAATTGGTCTATATTGGTCCATAATTATAAAGGGTGATTTGTTAAGAGCTTGATAACTTTAAAAAAAAAAAAACGCATAAAATTTGCAAAATCTCATCGGTTCTTTATTTGAAACGTTAGATTGGTCCATGACATTTACTTTTTGAAGATAATTTCATTTAAATGTTGACCGCGGCTGCGTCTTAGGTGGTCCATTCGGAAAGTCCAATTTTGGGCAACTTTTTCGAGCATTTCGGCCGGAATAGCCCGAATTTCTTCGGAAATGTTGTCTTCCAAAGCTGGAATAGTTGCTGGCTTATTTCTGTAGACTTTAGACTTGACGTAGCCCCACAAAAAATAGTCTAAAGGCGTCAAATCGCATGATCTTGGTGGCCAACTTACCGGTCCATTTCTTGAGATGAATTGTTCTCCGAAGTTTTCCCTCAAAATGGCCATAGAATCGCGAGCTGTGTGGCATGTAGCGCCATCTTGTTGAAACCACATGTCAACCAAGTTCAGTTCTTCCATTTTTGGCAACAAAAAGTTTGTTAGCATCGAACGATAGCGATCGCCATTCACCGTAACGTTGCGTCCAACAGCATCTTTGAAAAAATACGGTCCAATGATTCCACCAGCGTACAAACCACACCAAACAGTGCATTTTTCGGGATGCATGGGCAGTTCTTGAACGGCTTCTGGTTGCTCTTCACTCCAAATGCGGCAATTTTGCTTATTTACGTAGCCATTCAACCAGAAATGAGCCTCATCGCTGAACAAAATTTGTCGATAAAAAAGCGGATTTTCTGCCAACTTTTCTAGGGCCCATTCACTGAAAATTCGACGTTGTGGCAGATCGTAAGTCTATTCATGATGAAATGTCAAAGCATACTGAGCATCTTTCTCTTTGACACCATGTCTGAAATCCCACGTGATCTGTCAAATACTAATGCATGAAAATCCTAACCTCAAAAGAATCACCCTTTATATAGTCCCCATATAAACCGTTCCCAAGATTTGATCTCCTTGGAGGAGCAAAATTCATCCGATCCGGTTGAAATTTGCAACGTGGTGTTAGTATAAGGGCGCTAATATCCATGCCAAAATTGGTCCATATCGGTCTATAGCTATATATAGCCGATCCCCTATCACACAAAAATTGGTCCATATCGGTTCATATTCATGGTTGCCAAATTTTGTCAAAATTTTATTTCTATAGAAAATTTTGTCAAAATTTTATTTCTATAGAAACTTTAAACTTAATTATATACGTATTTAATCGGCCTTGTTTAGTTTAATATATACTACGTATGGACTACCTTGTAATTTAGAAGACGATGTTAGGAAGTTTTAAGATACCTTGCCATCGGCAAGTGTTACCGCAACCCAAGTAATTCGATTGTGGATGACAGTCTTCAGTAGAAGTTTCTACGTAATCCATGGTGGAGGGTACATAAGCTTCGGCCTGGCTGAACTTACGGTCGTATATACTTGTTTCTTTTGTTTATATAATCTTGACGTAATTTTGTTATTTATATATTAAAAACATATTTAATAAAAAAGCCGAAACGAAACGAATAGGTAGCCATATAAGTAGGCGGGTCACTACCCGCTTGTTCGGGTAAGTAGTGAATGCCTACTTATGTTATATGGCTGCCAATTCGTAAACACCCCTACTTATAATCCTGACTACCGCCCTTGTATTTGAGCGGAGAATTTTACGAGGAGATGTCGCTCAAAATAATCAATAGACTATTCTCTGCATTATCGGTAACCCCTCATTTGGTAGCTGAGAATTACCACATAATTTGTGCGCCCATTTCTACCCAGAGAAAAGTGCGGTGAAAATATGGTAGCCTGGTTTATTCTCAAAATTAATTTTATAATCAAATAAGAGATTTTTATTGTTTTTAATAAATGCTTATCATTAAATAGTTGATATTTTGACATGAACTAAATCAGTTCTACATTTTTAATATATAAATAAAATAATTAAGTCAAGATTATATAAACAAAAAGAAAAAAATGATATTGGCGTTAAGATGCTTTTACTATTAATTTGGACCTTCGTTTTCCTCTGCGTTACATGGCGTATTTGTTGTTCTGGATGTCCATCTTTTTATCTTTAAATTGAATTAGTGTACTTATTATTAATCGGAGATGTTTTAACATTTATAATACTGCACCGTAATTATAAGATTTTAATCTTGTTGTGTAGGTACTCAATAAAATGAAATGTCCATTGCAACTAGGAAATGTAGCCGCCGCTTCTGAAATTAGAATATAAATATGAATTAAAGTCATATGTAATGGAATTATAAAAAAATTTTAACTTACGTTTTTGAATTTCCTTCCTTTTGAATACACCAGCACTCGGTGTACAGCCAAATGCTTTGAAACCAAGGGAACGACTGAACAAAGTATGAGAAGTGTCCCCGCTTGTTCGGCAAATAGCTATTGTCGTATTTTCCCCTACATTTCTACATTTTTAATATATAAATAAAATAATTAAGTCAAGATTATATAAACAAAAAGAAAAAAAATGATATTGGCGTTAAGATGCTTTTACTATTAATTTGGACCTTCGTTTTCCTCTGCGTTACATGGCGTATTTGTTGTTCTGGATGTCCATTGCAAATAGGAAATGTAGCCGCCGCTTCTGAAATTAGAATATAAATATAAATTAAAGTCATATGTAATGGAATTATAAAAAAAATTTTAACTCACGTTTTTGAATTTCCTTCCTTTTGAATACACCAGCACTCCGTGTACAGCCAAATGCTTTGAAACCAAGGGAACGACTGAACAAAGTATGAGAAGTGTCCCCGCTTGTTCGGCAAATAACTATTGTCGTATTTTCCCCTACCTATATAAGCACTCCACATGTGCTGGCGGTTATTTTGGTATACAATAATGAATTCAAAAAGTACAAAAGACCCTTTTTCTAAATACATATAATGTAGCATTTCATTACATCCAATTCAGCACCATAAAGTAATCTATAAAATAATCGATAGACTATATTGGACATTACCAGTTGAGGATGAAATCGATATGAAAGACACTGTCTCTCACAGAAAAACAAAATGAGAGAGAAATTGAAAAAGTAAATCCAGTCATCATTTAATTTTGGTATCTAAAAGTAATGTGCAAAATAATCTATGAAGCAAAATCAAACAAAAGCAAGTATATACGGCCGTAAGTTCGGCCAGGCCGAAGCTTATGTATTCTCCACCATGGATTGCGTAGAAACTTCTACTGAAGACTGTCATCCACAATCGAATTACTTGAGTTGCGGTAACACTTGCCGATGGCAAGGTATCTTAAAACTTCCTAACACCGTAATATATACCACATAGTCCATACGTGGTATATATTAAACTAAATAAGGCCGATTAAATACGTATATAATTAAGTTTAAAGTTTCTATAGAAATAAAATTTTGACAAAATAAAATTTTGACATTTTCTATAGAAGTAAAACTTGGAAAAAATCTATAGAAATAAAATTTGGAAAAAATTTTCTATAGAAATAAAATTTTGACAAAATTTTCTGTAGAAATAAAATTTTAACAAAATTTTCTATAGGAATAAAATTTTGACAAAATTTTCTATAGAAATAAAATTTTGACAAAATTTTCTAAGAAATTGAATTTTTGACAAAAATTTCGATAGAAATAACATTTTGACAATGTTTTCTATAAAAATAAAATTTTGGTAGATTATTTTTGGCTCGAGTGGCAACCATGATTATGAACCGATATGGACCCATTTTTGTGTGATTGGGGATCGGCTACATATATAACTATAGACCGATATGGACCAATTTTGGCATGGTTATTTTTCAACCGGATCGGATGCATTTTGCTCCTCCAAGAGGCTCCGGAGGACAAATCTGGCGATCGATTTATATGGGGGCTATACATAATTAAGGACCGATATGGACCAATTCCTGCATGGTTGTTGGATACCATATACTAACACCACGTACCAAATTTCTACCGGATCGGATGAATTTTGCTCCTCTAAGAGGCTCCGGAGGTTAAATCTGGGGATCGGTTTATATGGAGGCTATATATAATTATGGACCGATGTGGACCAATTTTTGCATGGTTGTTAGAGACCATATACTAACACCATGTACCAAATTTCAGCCGGATCGGATGAATTTGCTTTTAGAGGCTCAGCAAGCCAAATCGGGGGATCGGTTTATATGGAGGCTATATATAATTATTGACCGATGTGGACCAATTTTTGCATGGTTGTTAGAGACCATATACTAACACCATGTACCAAATTTCAGCCGGATCGGATGAAATTTGGTTTTCTTAGAGGCTCCGCAAACCAAATCGGGGGATCGGTTTATATGGGGGCTATATGTAATTATGGACCGATATGGACCAATTTCTGCATGGTTGTTAGAGACCATATACTAACACCATGTACCAAATTTCAGCCGGTTCGGATGAAATTTGCTTCTCTTAGAGCAATCGCAAGCCAAATTTGGGGGACCGTTTATATGGGAGCTATACGTACAAGTGGACCGATATGGCCCATTTGCAATACCATCCAACCTACATCAATAACAACTACTTGTGCCAAGTTTCAAGTTCGTTCGGAAGTTAACGTGATTTCAACAGACGGACGGACGGACGGAGATGCGCAGATCGACTCAGAATTTCACCACGACCCAGAATATATATACTTTATGGGGTCTTAGAGCAATATTTCGATGTGTTACAAACGGAATGACAAAGTTAATATACCCCCATCCTATGGTGGAGGGTATAAAAAAGCACACACGCAATTGTGTTCTTAAATTCGTTTCGGTGCTTACGCGTTGTGTGTATAAATGTATGATGCTTGTCCTAATCCAAGACAAATACATGTTTTTTTCCAAAGAACTAAAGTAAACAAAATCCCGTTAGAATACGTTACAAAACTTCCAATTTTTATAATTTGTTCAGTTGTTTTCTTGGTGTCATCACGTTCGGACGTACACGGAGTGTTAATATTGGAAATAATTTAAAAAAGTGAATAATTTAAAACAGGTGAGTTAAGTATTATAAATATGAGTAAGAGTCAGCTTCAGAGATTAATAAAAAATGAAAAAGAAATGTATTTAAAAAAAATTTTTAAATGTGGCAAAGGAATCCGAGGCTAGTGACGAAATTGTTTGTCTTTCTAAATATTTAGGAATAGTTGAAAATAGTAGTTTTTGAATTGCGTGTTACAGGGCACAGAAGAAAGGAATGAGGCAGGGACAAAACCAAGTCTTAATGAAAAACTTAGGGCTTGGAGCATAAAGCACAATGTGGGAAGGAATTGTGCCATAGATTTGATAGAAATTCTCAGAGGCGAAAACTTGGTGGTAAAGTCTTTTTACAAATTTAATTGCACTAGGTCACAAATAACAAAATTGTCTCTGTTTTGTTTCTAGCATACTTTTTCCCATTGATTTTGACATACTAAACACGAAAATGAGTTTTAAAAAATTTTCTGTTTACTTTCAGCTATTTTTACTAAAAAAAAACGCCGTTTTTTAACCTTTTTAAGCCGCCAACATCCAAACTACTTACCCGATTTGAAAATTTTCTGAAAATGAGTTGTAGACGGCTCAATTTTCTTTAATTTGAGTAGTAGTAGATCAAATAGGTCAAAGAAGACGGAAGATATGCTCAAAATTGTAAGTGTACCTCCAAAAATTAAAAAAAAAAGTTCTCGAAAACCAATCGACAGAAAATTTTTAAAACTCATTTTCGTGTTTAGTAGGTCAAAATCAATGAGAAAAATTATGCTAGAACCAATTCACAAAACGACTGTTGACTAGTGTTATAGAGAAAAGCCAACAGTCGAAACAATTGGGGGCGGAACATATATGCACATTGGCTTGGTGCGACATTTGGAAAAAATTGCCAAAGTGATGCAGCTCCTTAATATAATAAATATTGATATAAACATTGACGGTTTGCCTCTGTACAAGAGTTCCAAAACTCAAATTTGCCCAATTTTAGTGCGAGGTAATAATATACAAAGTCGGCCTGTATTTGCAATAGGTGTATTTTTGGGGAAAAGTAAACCAACGAGCTGTGAAGAATTTCTTCAGAAAACTGTTGATGAGCTTTATTCATATATTGCAGGCGGCATTGAAATTCATGGCACTATTTATCAAATACAAATTAAGCCCTTACTTAACAAAATCTAACAACAAATAGCGGACTTATAATTTTGGTAAAAGACCGAAAAGACCAAATCAACGCATCAACGCTGTTTTCCACATGGCATAAAATGTACAGTTATATCTTTGTTTCTACTTATTATACCCTTCACCACTACTGTGGTACAGGGTATAATAAGTTTGTGCATTTGTATGTAACGCCAAGAAATAGTGGTCATAGACCCGTCTTTTAGTATACCGATCGGCTTAGAATTAAATTCTGAGTCGATTTAGCGATGTCCGTCTGTCTGTCTGTCTCTCTGTCCGTCCGTCCGTCTGTCCGTATATTTAATTTTGTGCACAAAGTACAGCTCGCAATTTAAGTCCGATCGTCCTCAAATTTGGCATAGGGCCGTTTCTTTGGACAGAGACAATCGCTATTGGTTTTGGAAAAAATCGGTTCAGATTTAGATATAGCTGCCATATATATTTATCCCCGATTTGGTCATAGTTAGCGTGTTTTTCAACGGATTTTCTTGAAATATCGTACATCCAAATATTTTATGAATCTCGAAAATCTTGCAAAATATCAGCCAAATCGGTTCAGATTTAGATATAGCTCCCATATATATCTTTCGTCCGATTTAGACTCATATGACCAAAGAGGCCAAAGTTTACTACCGATATTCGTGAAATTTTGCACAAAGGGTAGAATTGACATTCTACCAATGCTTGATAAATTTGATTGAAATCGGTTCAAATTTAGATATAGCTCCCATATATATCTTTCGTCCGATTTGAACTTATATAGCTACAAAAGCCAGAGTTTTGCTGTTATTTGCTTCAAATTTTGCACAAGGGGTACGTTTATTAGTATCGTTAAGTGTGTCAAATTTTGTTAAAATCGGTTCAGTTTTAGATATAGCTCAAATATATAACTTTCGCCCGATTTGGACTTATATGGTCTCAAAAGCCAGAGTTTTGTCCTGACTTACTTCAAATTTTGCACAAACGGTACTTTTAACGATACTATTATATGTGCCAAATATGGTCAAAATCGATTCATATTTAGATATAGCTCCCATATATATCTTTCGTCCGATTTGAACTTATATGGCCTCAAAATCCAGGGTTTTTCCGTGATTTGCTTCAAATTTCGCACAAGGAGTACGTTTAGTAGTATCGGAAATTGTGGCAAATTTGGTTGAAATCGGTTCAGATTTGGATATGGCTCCCATATATATCTTCCGTCCGATTTGCACTCATATGACCAGGGGGGCCAAAGTTATACTCCTATTTACGTGAAATTTCGCATAGATAGCAGAACTATTATTCTAACTATACATGTCAAATTTAGTCAAAATCGGTTCAGATTATATATAGCTCCCATATATACGTACACCAGAGTTGGGGAAATATGGTAGACTGTTACACATTTTAGACCCATTTTCAATGGAAGTTTCTTCCAATTAACTGAATAGCGTTAGCCGATTTAAATTTTAATTCTAGAGATTTTGTAGAATTAAAAAAATTGTCTCCTTTATATACTTCCAGCAAATTTGAAGTAGTTGAGATGGTAACACAAATTTTGGCCTACCTAGGGGTGAAGGGTATAATATAGTCGGCCCCGCCCGACTTTAGACTTTACTTACTTGTTTTTTTTTGCGTTGATTTGATCTTTTCGGTCTTTTATAAGTCCGCTATTTGTTGTCAGATTTTGTTAAGTAAGGGCTTATTTTCTTTGTAAAAATTTCAGCTATACGTAAAAACACCAAAATTGCTGCTAGCAACGTGTTTTACATTTGATATGATTTTTTTTATGGTTTTTTCTGCCACATTTTTACTAAAAAAACGCCGTTTTTTAACCTTTTTAAGCCGCCAACATCCAAACTACTTACCCGATTTGAAAATTTTCTGAAAATGAGTTGTAGACGGCTATATTTTCTTTAATTTGAGTAGTAGTAGGATCAAATAGGTCAAAGAAGACGAAAGATATGCTCAAAATTGTAAGTGTACCTCCAAACATTAAAAAAAAAGTTCAAAAATTTGTATCTCGAAAACCAATCGACAGAAAATTTTTAAAACTCATTTTCGTGTTTAGTAGGTCAAAATCAATGAGAAAAATTATGCTAGAACCAATTCACAAATCGACTGTTGGCTAGTGTTATAGAGAAAAGCCAACAGTCGAAACAATTGGGGATAGAACATATATGCACATTGGCTTGGTGCGACATTTGGAAAAAATTTCCAAAGTGATGCAGCTCCCTAATATAATAAATATTGATATAAACATTGACAGTTTGCCTCTGAACAAGAGTTCCAAAACTCAAATTTGCCCCATTTTAGTGCGAGGTAATAATATACAAAGTCGCCTTTATTTGCAATAGGTGTATTTTTGGGGAAAAGTAAACCAACGAGCTGTGAAGAATTTCTTCAGAAAACTGTTGATGAGCTTTATTCATATATTGCAGGCGGCATTGAAATTCATGGCACTATTTATCAAATACAAATTAGGGCTTTTCTCTGCGACGCACCAGCGAGGGCTTTCCTTACATGCACCCCATCACATACTTCGTCCCATGGATGTACGAAATGCACCCAAATAGGAGAATGAATTGATAGTTTCGGGAACACTTATCACTGACGAGGACTTTACAGTTAGGAAATATCCCACGTCACGTGTTCTTGCAGGACTTTGTTTTTTTCTTCTTTAAATATCTCTGAACGTAATTGCTTGTTTCTTATTTGTTTTGTTTAAGTTTGCTCGGGAAACTATTTTAAATGATCACTTCTTTCAATTTCTCCCTCATTTTTTTCTGTGAGAGTGACAGCGACATTCTTATCGATTTCATCATCAACTGGTAATTTCCAATATAGTCTATAAACTATTTAATAGATTATTTTATGGTGCTGAATTGGATGTAATTAAATGGTACATTATATGTATTTAGAAAAAGGGTCTTTCGTACTTTTTGAATTCATTATTGTACACTAAAATAACCTCCTGCACATGTGAAGCGAAAATAGTTATTTGCCGTACAAGCGGGGAATGACTACCTATATGGCTCCCACTTCGTAAACACCCCTACTTATAATCCTGACTACCGCCCTTGTATTTGAGCGGAGAATTTAACGAGGAGATGTCGCTAAAAATAACCAATAGACATTCTCTGCATTATTGGTAACCCCCCATTTGGTAGCTGAAAATTACCACATAATTTGTGCACCCATTTCTACCCAGAGAAAAGTGCGATGAAAATATGTTAGCCAAATAAGCACCTCAAATCTATACACTATTTGCTGGTTTATTCTGAAAATTTATTTTATAATTAAATGAGAGATGTTTATTGTTTTTAATCAATGTTTATTATTAAATAGTTTATATTTTGACATTAACTAAATCAGTTCCAAATTTTTTAATATAAATAAAATAATTAAGTCAATATTATATAAACAAAAAGAAAAAAATATATATATTGGCGTTAACATGCTTTTACAATTAATCTGGGTCTTCTTTATCTCTGCATTGCTTGGCGTATTTGTTGTTCTGGAGGTCCATTTCTGTTAGGAAATGTAGACGACGCTTCTGAAATTAGAATATAAATTTGAAATTAGAATATTAAACTGATATGTAATGAAATTTTATGGAAAAATTTTAACTTACGTTTATGAATTTCCAGCACTCCGTGTACAGCCAAATGCTTTGAAACCAAGGGAACAACTGATCAAAGTATGGGAATTGTCACGTGTTCTAGTGGGACTTTGTTTTTTCTTCTTTAAACATCTCTTTGGTTACGATTACGACAAGCATAATATCTTTTTATACATTACGCGTAAGCATCAAAACCAAAGTAAGAACGTAATTGCTTGTTTCATTTTTGTTTTGTTAAATTTTGCTCGGGAAACTATTTTGTACATTACTTTTAGATACTAAGCGTAAAAGGAGTGCTTGAACAGAGCGCCAATGGATTTGACATATGTGATAAGTGCACTTTTAGAAAAATATGTTTTTAATATGTTCCGATATAAACAAAATGTGTTTCGGACACAATTTTTAAACACAATATATTTAAGGGCAAACATGTAATGTTCCTAAACTAACACTAAATGTTTGGGACACAATGTTAATATGTTAGAATATATTATGTTTGGGACATGAATGTTTCATAAAAATAATATGTGTCAATGTAAGCATATATAAATTTACAAATTTCGAGTAAACATATATATGTTGTGATATTTTATTCAGAGAGCGACAGAGAGAGAGAGAGTATAGAGAAAGAAATAGAGATGGAAACCGGGAGGGTTGACGAAAGATATCAACATAACACAGCGAGAGAATCAAAAGAGAGCAATTTCTGTGAAACTGCGTATGTTGTTTCGGAAAACTGTTTTATAATAAGGCCAAAAATTTGATATGCTTAAGTCTAAATATTATTTAATTTGAATACTCATGTAAAGAGAATAGACATTCGGAAGCGGGCATTAAGTTCGAGTTTTGCTAAAAAAATTGAAAAAGTTTATTTTCTTTAAAATGAATTATTAAAGAAAAGTAAAAGGCAAAACAGGGTCATTTTAGAACGATAATGCCAACTTAATACCGGCCTTAAGAGTAAAAATGAAATTATGTACAAAACACGATAAGTTTTAAATGCTTAAAATGGTGTTAAATGCTAGTAAAAAACTGTTCACGCCTAACTAAATTTATTTATAAAATTATTTATGTATGTTTATACTCGACTCCACGTTCTTCTTTTGTTAGAGTTTTTGAATTCCTTCCAAAATTTCAAGCTTTTATACCAAAAGCAGTTTTTTGTTACAAAATTGTTATTTTTGCAATAAAAACAAATAATATTTTATCCAAAAGCTCAGTCCATTTCGTTTATATCAAGCACTGTGTGACTGTAAATCTTTAATAACACACATTTCGAAGTTTCATTGTAAAAATTTAATTTAATAATATAAAAATATAAATACAAATATTAAAAAAAATAGGTATTCGGTCGGAGTACGGATTGAACCCTGCAAGGCGGACATGCTAACCACTGCTCCACGTGGCCAACAAATATATGTTTCTGTTGAATATTGTTTTGTTTGCATCGGCTCGTGGGCGCTGCCGATGTATAAATGTAACTTATAACGATAATTGTCTATTGGTAACTATAACAGCTACGTAGCCCAGTGGTAGTGTGTTGGCTTACAAATTGCATTGTTCCCGGTTCGATTCTCAGTTCTGGCGAAAGGTAAAATTAAAAAAAAAAATATAAAATTGAATAATTTCTTCAACATTATTTGTATTACAGAAAAAGGTGCCAAGAACTAAGAAATTTCGTGGAAGTTTTTTTTCCTTCTTTCTTTCGTTCATTTATTTTGTTAAGTATAATTATATTTAGAATACTACAATAAACAATAGATGTGTCATACATATAATTTTTATATACAAAGACCCAAAGAAGAGTGACTCTAGTATATCTTATATCTATTTTAAGATAATTTTATATATATATACAATAAAGTTTTTTATTTCCTTTTGGAGTAGTTATAATATAAGCTTGTAATGAAAATTTATAAAAACATTACATTACATAATTTGGGGTTGTATAAAATCTAGAGGTCGAAAGGGTAAAACAAAAACAAAAGAGGGGGAGTTTATTGTGGCTTAAGCCACCAATATTTACTATAGTTCAAGGTATTTGGAATTTGCCTATCTACATCGGAGATACTGACATCAAACCGAATGTTGTTCAAATCTCGCCTACTGATGTCGATGGATTTGTTGGTAGCCCGTCTATATAGGTGATAGAAGATGGGCAAACCAGTCATGTCCTGAATATGTTTATTCCTGTCGAGGAATATAAAAGATTCAGGTGGGACAAACCCTTTCAGAATTGAAGTCCTTATGTAGTTCTCGTCTGTGTGAAATGGAGCCATAATCAAGTTCAAATCGGAGCACGTACAACATCTCGCAATGTGATTTCTTACTAGTTTTATTATGAAGTTGTCTATTCTATTGATATTTGCTGACTGGTACAATTTTCGATTGGAATAAAACTTTACGAAATCGCTTTGGGGTGTTCGGAAAAGCGATGTACATGCTCTTAAACACTTACGTTCGAATAAACGAATCCTTTCCATGTATGACGGCGAAATGTTAAACCATATAGGGCAACCATATGTTAATATCGGACGCACAAGTGATTGATACATAATTATTTTAACATTTTTTGTGACGTGTTTAGAGAAAAACAGTTTACTGTGTGCAAAAAATGCTCTTCTGGCCTTTGCAATAGAATCGTCTACATGTTGGTTGTAGTATAAGAATTTATCCAGCTCTACGCCTAGGTATTTAACACATTCAGAGTTCGGAATGTCCATATCTTCCAATTCTGATCTAACTCGGAAGTTCCTCCAATTTTTCCTTATATTGGCATTGCACCTGTTAACTGGTGGGCGAAATAAAATTGCCTCACATTTACCCGTATTTATTTTCATATGCCAGTCCTTAGCGTAAGTTTCGATAACATTAAAAGAAGTTTGTAAATCATTGTTGATGGACTCAATTGTGTCCCCGGGTTGGTAGATGATTATATCATCTGCGAATGCTATAATGTTATCTAGACTTGATATAAGGTCGAAAACATAAAGATTGAAAAGAATGGGTGCATTGACGGTGCCCTGTTGAAGTCCATTAAACATTGTGAATTCATGGCTGAATAGGTTCTTAAAATTAACAACGAACGTTTTGTTAGAGACCATCTCGAAGATTAAAATGACAAGATGTAATGGAAATTGGTATGTTATCAATTTGCAAATCATTCCATGCAACCATATGGTATCAAAAGCTTTTTCCATGTCTATTAAGCATGCCCCCGTACAGAATTTCCTGTTCCAATTCCAATTTACATCCGATACTAAAATATTAATCGCGTTGATAGTCGAATGTCTGTGTTTAAAACCAAATTGCCGCTCACTTATCAGACTTTTCTCCTCACATTTAGTATTCAAGATATTATTTATGCACATTTCAAATACTTTGCTTATATTAGGCAATAAACTAATTGGTCTAAGATTTTTAGGATTTGTTGTGTCTTTGCCCTTTTTGGGTATGACGATAACTTTGGCCTTTTTCCAGGCAGTAGGATAATATGAGTTGTTAATAATATTATTGAAAATTGTGCAATAGTCCTGCTTCATTTTGTCAGGCAGGTTCTTCAACACTATGTAGGGTATTTTATCCAGACCGTATGATACTTTGTTTCGTAGATTCCTAAATATTCCCAATAGAGTATCACAGGTAACAAAAAGTGAGTCCGTCTGCTCTATTGTAAGAGCATTGGCCCTTTTCCGTTCTGTGAATGTAGTTACTGTTGAGTTATTACTCTCATATGTGTTTTTAGAGTGTAAAAATTCATTGAAAGTATTCATAACCCGTAATTGTGAAGAGTTCGTTTCGCCTATATCCTTAGGGGAATGAATGGATTGAAAGTAAGCACCGATAGTATTTGCTATATCACTCTCATTACGGATAATGTAATTCTGATCATTGTCTAGTTGTAGTACACTATGATCCACGTTCGCCTTTTCGATTATGTCCCTACTATTCACAGGCATTCTAAGCTCAGATATATCTACCTCATCTATACCCTTAAAGTTTTTCCTGATCTTGCTAAACATATCAGCTGACTGTTTAGAATTTATTGCTGATAAATTCTTTTCAAAATTCCTGTTCATGGCTATTATGAGATTGTCTCTAATTAGTTTTCTGATTCTCTTAAGAGTTGCCTTTATTACCAACAGTTCAGGTTCTGGGACTGAGTTTTCTAATCGATTGTGTCTCTTTACAATAGTTAATAATCGACTTTTCTCTTTATGTAATTTTTCGATCATTCGATTCGAGATAGGGAATTTACTATTTCTGAATGTTGGGATGACTTCTTCAATAGAATCTATTATAATGGAATTAGTCAGTTCTAAGAACTGGTCTATTTCGCTGTTGGTTAGATTATAGTGGTTTGGTACAATGAGCTTGTCGTCAGTCTTATTAGTAACGCTTTTTTGAAATTTATTCCAGTTGGTGGATTTGTAATTGTATTTCGCCTCTGGTATGGCCTTGAAGAGATCAAAGAGTTGGTTATTGGTCATGGATGCTGTTAAAATAAGAGCTTCATGATCGCTATCATATGGAAGTGTCTCTATACAGTTAAGTGTGTCATTCTCCGAATTGACTCTAATTCTACTATCGATAATAAATAGATCCAGAAATGATTCAGTTCTAGGATATGATGCGGTAGAAGAAGCATATAGTTTACATCTAAAAGTCATTTCATTCTCGGACAACCAGTTTTTTAGTGCATTTCCTTTAGTGTTATTATGCGTGTTCCCCCATTCAGTTCTTTTGCTGTTTAGGTCTCCTCCTAGTATATAAAAATTATCTAAGTCTTGGATGTTTAGGTCAACAAATGCCTGAGTAAGATCAGTTTCAAAACCCGAACTATTATTACCAGCAGGGTAATAAGCTGAAATCACAAACAGTGTTTTGTTGTTGCCCATTGGAATGGAGATTATAGATATTTCCAAGATCTGGGAATCTTGAAATGAATGTCTTACAATTTCTTTATGTGAGATATCATTTCTAATTAATATTGCTGTACCTCCCCCTCTGGAGTTAGGTCTGTCATTTCTAACGACATTATAATCTGTGATACATAATTTGTGTCTTTTATTTAATTTAGTTTCACTTAGTAGTACTATATCAGGTTTGTGCAATTCGATGAATTTATTTAGACTGTATCGTTTACTTATAGATATTATGGAATTTACATTAATTTGAATAATCTTGAGAGTTCTAGACAATACTACATTGGGTTGATTGGTCATGTTACACACCAAGCATAGAAAAAATAGTTTCAATTTGTGCAGACTGCATTTGTAGTTGCTGTTGCATATTAACTAGCTGGTTTGTCAAATTTGTCATCATCTTTTTAATTTCTACTAGAAAATCGCTATTTGGGTTATTTTTCAGTAATGGAGACTCGTTTTCATTATTCCTTAGAACATTGGAAAAACTTATATTTGGATTGGTATAGTTTCGGTACAAATGACCATTGTTTTTTTCTTTTATTGTTTCCTTTTTGGACCTCAATTTTTCTTGAAGTTTTTTGTAAACTTGGCAACCCTTGTATGATGCGGGATGTCCATATGATTTACATAAAACACAATAAAGATTCTCTTTGGGCACATCTTTAACTTCACATTTCCCTCTCTCGTGGCTGACGTTGCACTTGACGCATTTGGGTGGCAGAAAGCAGTTAGACGAACTGTGGAAGAATCCCTGACAGTTTCTGCATTGTGTTATCTCTGGTCGATTCAACGGCTCCCAGCTAACAATTCGATGATCTACACTTTTTATTGATTTAAGCTTGCTGGGATTGCTATCGGGACTTATCTGCACTATGAATATTGGAAGCTTATACCTTTCTGTAACATACTTCTTTGTAGTGAATTGGTCAACTTTAACAAATTTCAAATCCTCAGATTCGTGGGTCAATAGTTCGTTATGAATGGTATTTGGATCAGTGTCGTATTCCAAACCTTTAAGAACAAATGTTTTGTATTTAAGGCTTTTTGGTGTGAAAGTTACGAATTTCGAATTAGTTTTTTCTAAGTACGCTTTTACTCTAATGTGGTCATTAATTTTTAAGCCATTTTTAATAAAGTTTATTAATTCTTTTGAGTCTATGTCATAAATGTTTATTGGTGGTATTTTTTTATTTTTGTTGTTATCATTAATTACTATTGGGTTGACATGTGGCTGAGAGATTGTATTTTGAATAGTTGTTGTATTGTTTTGATCTTTTCTTGTTGTTGTATTAACTATTTGGTTTTTCTCTTTAAATTCGCTCACGTGTTGTGTGAAACTTTGAAGTATTTCTGCATCGCAGTCATCATCTACGCTGGCGAGAGCAGCAAAGTAGTTGTTTCTCATCACTTTGGGGACTACTCCCTCACTCATGTTGTTGTTATTTTGTCTTTTTCTCTGATGGGGGGTTTTTAGATCACCACATGGCGTAATGTTTGTATTGTTGTTATTGTTTGATGACATGAGAGCATGTTGCTCTGTGGCTATTGGTACACCACGTGATGTAATGTTTACATTGTTGTTATTGTTTTTTGAAATGGGAGCATATTGCTCGATCATTTCAATATTATAATTTCAATTAACACTTTTTTATTTTTGATTTATTGAGACACTTTTCAGATTGAAATATATGAGACTCACTGCCAGTGAGCTTTTATTTGGTATATGAAGACCGAATACCACAATATATATAAATCCGTTCTTGTTGCGATGCCTGATATCTACGACACGTCTATCACTCATCACTGTTGTGAACGAACTCAATTTCGTGGAAGTGAAAATCATGTGAGGGAATGAGCACAATGTTCTTTGGGAAAAAATCTTCCCAGCATATAATATTTTTGGGCTAAAAATGCTTCTAAACATATAATATGTTCACATAAAACAAACATATTAATGTTTTAGCAGTATCCAATAATATATGTGCTTCCTGCAAAATATGTTTGGAACATATATTAGAGAAGCGATTTTTTCTGAGGGTGTGGAGGAAAACTTACAATTTAAAGCGACAAGGCTTACAAAAGTTGAATTCCTCTGGGTTTCTTGCTTCCTGGCCCAAGTTTTCTCCATGCAAGAACTGCTGATTTGGTAAATAAAAATACATAAATATATATATATATATATATATATATATATATATATATATATATATATATATATATATATATATATATATATATATATATATATATATATATATATATATATATATATATATATATATATATATATATATATATATATATATATATATATATATATATATATATATATATATATATATATATATATATATATATATATATATCCAGTCAATTTTTAAAATATTTTTCGTCAAAATCGTCAACTCGTCACATAAAATCCGTCGAAAAATCGTCACCCATGAAATAGTCGAAAACAACGATTTGGGAGGAAAATAAACGTTTTATTCAAAATAAAAGCATTGCAAAAGCCATTTTAATTCACTTTTATTATATTCTTCAAACGAATTTAAATCATTTTTAGTTGATCATGTATAATTTTTATTATTATTACAATTTATTTAGCATAACATGGCTTAACGGTTATGAATAAAGTTAATTTAACTAAATTGAGTTTATTACATTCACGTCCATTTTCATGTAGCTCCGTTAGGCTTTAACTGCCAGTTAAAAGAGAGTAAATTGCAAATATCTTCTCTCCGGCTAACTTTAACTGAAAAATTTTCGTCAGTTAAGTTCCTAACTGGCCTATGGAATATAAAGGCAAGATGGCAGCTTCGTCTATAATACGGTTTAAAAGTTGGTTAATTAACGGAACACTAACGGAGCTTTATGAAAATGGCCGTCAGAATTATTTAGCTTTAAGTAGTTTTTGGACACAAGAATATCTTGTAAATTTTTAATTTCAAAGAAATTCCGAATTTTAATTTTATTTATATTGATTGCTTTGAAAATTATTTCTACATTGGAGACGAATGTGACTGACAGCAAGCTAGATACAAATTGCCATAGTATTGAGATTAAAAAAATGCTTGTTTACAGTACAACTTATGAAAAATCGCCAACTTATAACTAAGTTACTTTAAAAAATCGTCAAATTGTAATAACAATTTTTAAAATGAAACACTTGAGTTGAACATTTTCAAAAATCGTCAACTCATAACTACGTTGGTTAAAATCGTCGTCAAATCGTCACAGGTCAAATTCGCCATCAAAAATCGTCAAAATGACGAAAAATCGTCAAAGTTGGCACCGCTGGTTGTTGGTATCTTTTGTGGTGAGAGTTGTTTTCTTGCAATAGCGAGATCAGAAAGGGATCGTGTGTGTGTGTGTGGAGTTGTTTTTCTTTACGGCAGCTATGTATCCTTTATGACTATTTGTGTCTTTTAGTTTTATTGCTGCATTCAGTTCTGTTGATGCATTTATGAAGTGCACACGCGGATTTAATTTTGCAAAATTGTACGTGCGGTATTGGTGTTTATTAATGAAAATACATTTATTCGAAACATTTTAGAAACTGAGAAGTGAATGTGATGTACAGAAATCAAAAACGCTTTCTATTCATTAAAAAAAAAAACAAATAATATATTAAGGAACTGTATATTTCTGTTAATAGTTTAAAATTAGTGCGGATTTTTAATTGATGTACATAAAAAATATACAACATGAGTGGTAATAGCATGATCTATATTTATTCCACATCTGGATCACAGGTTGGAGTCTATTTTTTGGAATCTATTTTTTTATGTTACAGCAATTCCTACAGGTGAGTACTAAGTTCGAGTTTAGCCGCTAAAATTAAAAATAAATCACTAAGAAAATTATAAAATTGTACGTCTTCGATACAAATTTAAATATAACTTGATGGAGAATAGCCCAAACCAAGTTTTTTATAAAGATTATTTTTTAGTGGATTATTAAAGAAAACTTGTCATGAAAATTGCGATTTTAGCCTCTAAACTCGAACTTAATGTCCAACTTAAATACTAAATGCTATACTGACAAGTGGAAATTATGTCTAATTTTATAATATTTTGTATTTCAAATATATTCTGAGAATAATTTCAAAAACGTCCCATTAGTCCATGGATATGATTCCAATACCTACAGGATGGATTTTTCAATGTGGTAAGTTTTTCTATAAACGGTATTTTGTCCGTTTTTAATAAAACCAAAATTTCAATTTATTAAAAATTATTTTTTTCACTTGCAGTTAGACAGGTCTTGTAATGGTAATTTTTTGAATATTCTTAATGCTAATTAAGTTGATATCCTTATTGGCTCTAAGAAATACTCTTGAAAACCGTAAGTTAAAAATCAATATGAACGATAGAATTAATTAATTAATAATATTTTTCTTATATTTTGTATAACTTTGCAATTTCAGATGTTTAAAAGACAAATCCGCCCAACAAAAGTTAGCCAAAATCGATTAAATTGGACAATTCAATTGAATATAGCATCTTATGCCACATATATCTTTCATATGGATAGAAAACATGGAAATTTAAATTAATTACTTTAGTCCTATTAACATAGAATATTACTCTTTTGAAGAACCAATTACTAACTACCGACAAGTAACTGCATCCAACGTACGAATAAAAATATTTCCTTTGTTGTATATCATAAGCCATAGTTTTGTGTAATATTATACAATTTTTTTGAAATAAAATACTGGTGGTTATAGAAAATTGACTTGCTTTGTACGAAAAATTTCTTAGTTGTATAGAGGCTTGTTGTACCTTTGATTCCTCAATTTCTCTACTTTTTTGAAAATTATACTGACAAACAGTTTATTTCAAACCAATTTCTTAATACAGGTTTCCCATAAAATTGTTCATTTTTCTGGATAGCAGGAATATTTTGAATGAGTTTAAGTATATTCTTCCCACAGCATAGTAATAATGAACTAAAATACGATACAATACATGAACTAATTTATAAGAAAATCATGAACTTATCTAGATGAAAAAAATCTTTGGCGCCAAATCATGGTCATTCTTACTATGGGTTAGTTCATTTTTCATAAAAAATAGTAAACTTTTTTTTCGGTGTAAAATGCTGCTCTCAAGGCGAAAACATATGCTATTTGTTTTTCAAATGTCTATTCTCTTGGTTCCGAATGTCCATTCTCTTTATTCAAATTAAATAATATTTAGACTTAAGCATATCAAATTTTTGGCCTTATCATAAAACGGTTTTCCGAATCAACATACAAGCGCTTTCACAGAAATTGTTCTCTTTTGATTCTTTCGCTGTGTTATGTTGATATCTTTTGTCAACTCTCCCGGTTTCCATCTCTATTTTTTTCTCTATACTCTCTCTGTCGCTTGGAATAAAATATCACAACATATGTAATGTTTAGTCGAAATTTGTAAATTTATATATGTTTGCATTCACACATATGATTTTTATGAAACATTCATCCCCCAAACATAATATATTCTAACATATTAACAATGATGTCCCAAACATTTAGTGTTAGTTTAGGAACATTACATGCTTGCAATTCAATATATTGTGTTTTAAAATTGTGCCCGAAACACATTTTGTTTATATCGGAACATATGAAAAACATATTTTTCTAAGAGTGTAGGATTATATTCAAGAATAAACAAGTAAGGAAAGTCTAAAGTCGGGCGGGGCCGACTAATTATACCCTGCACCACTTTGTAGATCTAAATTTTCGATACCATATCACATCCGTCAAATGTGTTGGGGGTCCCAAATACATACATTTAAATATCACTCGATCTGGACAGAATTTGATAGACAAAATCTATAGACTTAAAATTGAAGTCGGCTAATGCACTAGGGTGGAACACAATGTTAGTAAAAAAAATATGGGAAACATTTAAATCTGAAGCAATTTTAAGGAAACTTCGCAAAAGTTTATTTATGATTTATCGCTCGATATACATGTATTAGAAGTTTAGGAAAATTAGAGTCATTTTTACAACTTTTCGACTAAGCAGTGGCATTTTACAAGGAAAATGTTGGTATTTTGACCATTTTTGTCGAAATCAGAAAAACATATATATTGGAGCTATATCTAAATCTGAACCGATTTCAACCAAATTTGGCACGCATAGCTACAATACTAATCCTACTCCCTGTGCAAAATTTCAATTAAATCGGAGTTAAAAATTGGACTCTGTGGTAATATGAGAGTAAATCGGGCGAAAGCTATATATGGGAGATTTATCTAAATCTGAACCGATTTCAATCAAATTTGTCACGCATAGCTACAATGATAATTCTACTCCATGTGCAAAATTTCAACTAAATCGGAGCAAAAAATTGGCCTCTGTGGTCATATGAGTGTAAATCGGCCGAAAGCTATATATTGGAGCTATATCTAAATCTGAACCGATTTCAACCAAATTTGGCACGCATAGCTACAATGCTAATTCTACTCCCTGTGCAAAATTTCAACCAAATCGGAGCAAAAAATTTGCCTCTGTGATCATATGAGTGTAAATCGACCGAAAGCTATATATTGGAGCTATATCTAAATCTGAACTGATTTCAACCAAATTTGGCACGCATAGCTACAATGCAAATTCTACTCCCTGTGCAAAATTTCAACTAAATCGGAGCAAAAATTGGCCTCTGTGGTCATATGAGTGTAAATCGGGCGAAAGCTATATATGGGAGCTATATCTAAATCTGAACCGATTTCAATCAAATTTGGCACACATGACTATACTACCAATTGTACTCCTTGTGCAAAATTTCAAGCTAATCGGGATAAAACTCTGGCTTCTGGGTCCATATAAGTGCATATCGGGCGAAAGATATATATGGGAGCTATATCTAAATCTGAACCGATTTCAACCAAATTTGGCACGCATAGCTGCAATGCTAATTCTACTCCCCGTGCAAAATTTCAACCAAATTGGGGTAAAACTCTGGCTTCTGGGACCGTATTAGTCCATATCGGGCGAAAGATATATATGGGAGCTATATCTAAATCTGAACCGATTTCAATAAAATTTGGCACATTTGACTACAATACTAGTTGTACTCCTAGTGCGAAATTTCAACTAAATCGGACTAAAACTCTGGCTTCTGGGGCCATATAAGTGCATATCGGGCGAAATATATATATGGGAGCTATATCTAAATCTGAACCGATTTCTTCCAAAATCAATAGGTATCTATTCTGAGCCAAAACACATACTTGTGCCAAATTTGAAGTCGATTGGACTAAAACTGCGACCTAGACTTTGATTACAAAAATGTGTTCACGGACAGACGGACAGACGGACATGGCTATATCGACTCAGGAGCCCACCCTGAGCATTTTTGCCAAAGACACCATGTGTCTATCTCGTCTCCTTCTGGGTGGTGCAAACATATGCACTAACTTATAATACCCTGTTCCACAGTGTGGAGCAGGGTATAAAAAGATTGATCCAACTTACGTTTTTGAATTTCCTTCCTTTTGAATACACCAGCACTCGGTGTACAGCCAAATGCTTTGAAACCAAGGGAACGACTGAACAAAGTATGAGAAGTGTCCCCGCTTGTTCGGCAAATAGCTATTGTCGTATTTTCCCCTACATTTCTACATTTTTAATATATAAATAAAATAATTAAGTCAAGATTATATAAACAAAAAGAAAAAAATGATATTGGCGTTAAGATGCTTTTACTATTAATTTGGACCTTCGTTTTCCTCTGCGTTACATGGCGTATTTGTTGTTCTGGATGTCCATTGCAACTAGGAAATGTAGCCGCCGCTTCTGAAATTAGAATATAAATATAAATTAAAGTCATATGTAATGGAATTATAAAAAAATTTTTAACTCACGTTTTTGAATTTCCTTCCTTTTGAATACACCAGCACTCCGTGTACAGCCAAATGCTTTGAAACCAAGGGAACGACTGAACAAAGTATGAGAAGTGTCCCCGCTTGTTCGGCAAATAACTATTGTCGTATTTTCCCCTACCTATATAAGCACTCCACATGTGCTGGCGGTTATTTTGGTATACAATAATGAATTCAAAAAGTACAAAAGACCCTTTTTCTAAATACATATAATGTACCATTTCATTACATCCAATTCAGCACCATAAAGTAATCTATAAAATAATCGATAGACTATATTGGGCATTACCAGTTGAGGATGAAATCGATATGAAAGACACTGTCTCTCACAGAAAAACAAAATGAGAGAGAAATTGAAAAAGTAAATCCAGTCATCATTTAATTTTGGTATCTAAAAGTAATGTGCAAAATAATCTATGAAGCAAAATCAAACAAAAGCAAGTATATACGGCCGTAAGTTCGGCCAGGCCGAAGCTTATGTATTCTCCACCATGGATTGCGTAGAAACTTCTACTGAAGATTGTCATCCTCAATCGAATTACTTGAGTTGCGGTAACACTTGCCGATGGCAAGGTGTCTTAAAACTTCCTAACACCGTAATATATACCACATAGTCCATACGTGGTATATATTAAACTAAATAAGGCCGATTAAATACGTATATAATTAAGTTTAAAGTTTCTATAGAAGTAAAATTTTGACAAAATAAAATTTTGACAACATTTTCTATAGAAGTAAAACTTGGAAAAAAATTTATAGAAATAAAATTTGGAAAAAAATTTTCTATAGAAATAAAATTTTGACAAAATTTTCTGTAGAAATAAAATTTTAACAAAATTTTCTATAGGAATAAAATTTTGACAAAATTTTCTATAGAAATAAAATTTTGACAAAATTTTCTATAGAAATTAAATTTTTGACAAAAATTTCGATAGAAATAACATTTTGACAATGTTTTCTATAAAAATAAAATTTTGGTAGATTATTTTTGGCTCGAGTGGCAACCATGATTATGAACCGATATGGACCCATTTTTGTGTGATTGGGGATCGGCTATATATAACTATAGACCGATATGGACCAATTTTGGCATGGTTATTATTTCAACCGGATCGGATGAATTTTGCTCCTCCAAGAGGCTCCGGAGGACAAATCAGGCGATCGATTTATATGGGGGCTATACATAATTAAGGACCGATATGGACCAATTCCTGCATGGTCGTTGGATACCATATACTAACATCACGTACCAAATTTCAACCGGATCGGATGAATATTGCTCCTCTAAGAGGCTCCGGAGGTCAAATCTGGGGATCGGCTTATATGGGGGCTATATATAATTATGGACCAATTTTGGAATGGTTATTAGAGAAAATATATTAACACCACGTTCCACATTTCAATCGGATCGGATGACTTTTGCTCCTCTAAGAGGCTCCGGAGGTCAAATCTGGGGATCGGTTTATATGGGAGCTATATATAATTATGGGCCAATGTGGACCAATTTTTGCATGGTCATTAGAGAACATATACCAACACCATGTACCAAATTTCAGCCGGATCGGATGAAATTTGCTTTTAGAGGCTCAGCAAGCCAAATCGGGGGGATCGGTTTATATGGAGGCTATATATAATTATGGACCGATGTGGACCAATTTTTGCATGGTTGTTAGAGACCATATACTAACACCATGTACAAAATTTCAGCCGGATCGGATGAAATTTGGTTTTCTTAGAGGCTCCGCAAACCAAATCGGGGGATCGGTTTATATGGGGGCTATATGTAATTATGGACCGATATGGACCAATTTCTGCATGGTTGTTAGAGACCATATACTAACACCATGCACCAAATTTCAGCCGGATCGGATGAAATTTGCTTCTCTTAGAGCAATCGCAAGCCAAATTTGGGGGTCCGTTTATATGGGGGCTATACATAAAAGTGGACCGATGTGGACCAATTTTTACATGGTTGTTAGAGACCATATACTAACAATATATACCAAATTTCAAACGGATCGGATGAAATTTGCTTCTCTTAGAGCAATCGCAAGCCAAATTTGGGGGACCGTTTATATGGGGGCTATACGTACAAGTGGACTGATATGGCCCATTTGCAACACCATCCAACCTACATCAATAACAACTACTTGTGCCAAGTTTCAAGTCGATAGTTTGTTTCGTTCGGAAGTTAACGTGATTTCAACAGACGGACGGACGGACGGAGATGCGCAGATCGACTCAGAATTTCACCACGACCCAGAATATATATACTTTATGGGGTCTTAGAGCAATATTTCGATGTGTTACAAACGGAATGACAAAGTTAATATACCCCCATCCTATGGTGGAGGGTATAAAAAAGCACACACGCAATTGTGTTCTTAAATTCGTTTCGGTGCTTACGCGTTGTGTGTATAAATGTATGATGCTTGTCCTAATCCAAGACAAATACATGTTTTTTTCCAAAGAACTAAAGTAAACAAAATCCCGTTAGAATACGTTACAAAACTTCCAATTTTTATAATTTGTTCAGTTGTTTTCTTGGTGTCATCACGTTCGGAAGTACACGGAGTGTTAATATTGGAAATAATTCAAAAAAGTGAATAATTTAAAAAAGGTGAGTTAAGTATTATAAATATGAGTAAGAGTCAGCTTCAGAGATTAATAAAAAATGAAAAAGAAATGTATTTAAAAAAAATTTTTAAATGTGGCAAAGGAATCCGAGGCTAGTGACGAAATTGTTTGTCTTTCTAAAGATTTAGGAATAGTTGAAAATAGTAGTTTTTGAATTGCGTGTTACAGGGCACAGAAGAAAGGAATGAGGCAGGGACAAAACCAAGTCTTAATGAAAAACTTAGGGCTTGGAGCATAAAGCACAATGTGGGAAGGAATTGTGCCATAGATTTGATAGAAATTCTCAGAGGCGAAAACTTGGTGGTAAAGTCTTTTTACAAATTTAATTACACTAGGTCACAAATAACAAAATTGTCTCTGTTATTTGTTTCTAGCATACTTTTTCCCATTGATTTTGACATACTAAACACGAAAATGATTTTTAAAAAAATTTCTGTTTTCTTTCAGCTATTTTTACTAAAAAAAACGCCGTTTTTTAACCTTTTTAAGCCGCCAACATCCAAACTACTTACCCGATTTGAAAATTTTCTGAAAATGAGTTGTAGACGGCTCAATTTTCTTTAATTTGAGTAGTAGGTTAGGTTAAGTTGTAGAGGGTGACATCAATGTTTTATATTGATGCCCACTTAGACCAGTATAGGTCCATTGTGATCCATCGATGTGATTTTTCAATCTATCTTCTTCCGATGCGGCCGCCTCGTCCCAGAAACTTCCCTCTGCTCGTTCTCTTTGAAAGAAATCTCAGAATAACCAACCAGAGGCCCTGATGAAGGCAAGTATGTTCCTTAAGCTGCACTCCCGTAGATCAGTGAGAGTCTGAAAGAAAAAGGAGCCCAGTATCTTGTTTCTTTTAAAGGATAAAGCTGGGCACAGGCACAGGAAGTGGCACGAGTCCTCCGTAACTTCCGGGTCCAGGCACCATCTACAGATATCATCGTCTTTAAGTCCTATTCTTACCATGTGTTTCCCAAGTGTGTTGTGTCCTGTTACAATACCACTCAGTGGCCGTAATTCCTCTCTGCTCATCGACAACAAAATTTCGCAGTTTCTACGTTTCTTTTCATCCCATATCAACTTGGTTTGCTAGCAACCAACCGAAGAGACCAAGCGTCTACGCCATTGCTCATCATATTTAACCTCTATCCTGTAATGATAAGAAGATAGTGGAGGAAAAACGTCCGCTAGGACATTGTTCGTTCCACGAGCACCCTCCTTAGCCAGCACATCCGCTTCCTCATTTCCTATTATCCCATAGTGCCCAGGTACCCAGCACAGAGTTATATTATGCTGTTCAGTGAGAACCTTGAGTTCTCGACGACAGCGGCTGACTACCCTAGACCTTATGTCAGTACTGCACAATGCCTTTATAGCTGCCTGACTGTCGATGAAGAAGCTGATATCGCTTCTGTATAACGGCCTCATCAACAGCGATTCAGCAGCCTTCGTGATCGCATAAATCTCAGCCTGAAAAATACTGCAATCACTATCCAGCGTGTAAGACTCCCTTATACCTAGTTCACTACAATAGATTCCGCTGCCCGTTCCTTTCTCCATCTTCGATCCGTCCGTATACATGTTCAGGGTTCCGAAGGGTATCTTCCTGTCTTCCCACTCTTCCATACTTGGTATAATGTACGTCGGTTTGTGATGATAAACATGCTCCGTGGCCATATGGTCCGTCTCTCTATACTGCTCGTCCAAAATTTCAGTATGCCTGCAGGTTGTCCTCTCCAGCGCGTTCAAGCTCCTCAGTCTCAGAAGTGTCAGTTCAGCTATTTTCCTTACGTGTAAATCGAGTGGGATAAACCCCATCATTACCTCCAGAGCAGCAGTGGCTGTGGTCCTCATGGCACCTGTCATATAGATGAGGGCAGTCCTATTTATCCTGTTTATTCTCGATATATGATTTTGGTGTTTCACGATCGTCCACCAAACATGACAGCCATATGTGGCCACAGGTCTTACAACCGCGTTATAAACCCAAGCAAAAAGAGAAGGCCTCATTCCCCATCTCTGCCCGACCAATTTTTGACACGGGTATAGTGCCGCATAGGCCCTCTTAATGCGATCGGCAGTATTATCCATCCAGTTCAGCCTGGAGTCCAAAATAACTCCTAGGTACCTTGCTGATTTCGAGAGCGTCAACTCTATGTTCTGGAATACAGGAGACTTGTACCCGATAACCTTTCTCCTCCTGGTGAACAATACCAACTCCGTCTTACTAGGGTTCACCCCTAAACCGCATCCTAGAGTCCATTCCGAGAGATACTGCAAAGACTCACTCAGCACATCCGCAATAGAGTCGAGGAATTTCCCCGATACCATTATCACAATGTCATCCGCGTATGCCACTACCTTGATACCCTTACTAGTCAGTCCAAGCGATACCTCGTTCACCACCAATAGCCACAGCAAAGGTGATATAACTCCTCCCTGTGGCAGTCCTCTAGTGGTCCTAGCCCTCCTTGTGGAGCCCGCTAGCTCGACCACCATGTCCCTGCTTAGCAACATCAACTCGATCCACTTTATAACGAATTTCTCAACACTATACCTCTCTAATGCATGTACCACCTTATCAATTTTCGTATAATTAAAAGCACCTTCAATGTCCAGAAACGCCGCCAATGTATAGTCGCCATAAGTCATGGATCTCTCTATGTGATGCACCACTGAGTGCAGGGCAGATTCTACAGATCTGCCCTTAATATAGGCATGCTGACAGGTTGATAGTTTCCTGTCTAACTGGTTCCTTATATGTTCATCCAGTATCCTCTCCATCGTTTTTAACAAGAAGGATGATAAGCTTATTGGTCTAAAATCCTTCGCCGTACCATGTGATAACTTCCCCGCTTTAGGAATGAAGATTACCTTAACCTTCCGCCAGGGCTTTGGTATATATCCAAGACGCAATGAGGCCCTCATCAACTCCACATAGGATTCACCCAAGAGATCGAAAGATTCCTGAATCATACATGGGTATACCCCGTCCAAGCCTGGAGATTTATATGGACCGAAGCTGTCAATTGCCCATTTAACGCTGTCCATGGTCACCAAATCTAATATGTCCTTATCAGCTCCTCTGTGGTCCATAGAAAAAAGAATATCCGTTGTATCTCTGATCTCACACCCCGGGAAGTGCGTTTCCAATAACAGGTCTATAGTCTCATCAGGTGATTCAGTCCATTTTCCATTTACGTTCTGCAAGTTACCACTAAACTTAGGCTGCTTGGATAAGAACTTACGTAGTCTTGCTGTATCCTTAATATTAGAGAGTTGAGTAGTAGTAGATCAAATAGGTCAAAGAAGACGAAAGATATGCTCAAAATTGCAAGTGTACCTCCAAAAATTAAAAAAAAAAGTTCAAAAATTTGTATCTCGAAAACCAATCGACAGAAAATTTTTAAAACTCATTTTCGTGTTTAGTAGGTCAAAATCAATGACAAAAATTATGCTAGAACCAATTCACAAAACGACTGTTGACTAGTGTTATAGAGAAAAGCCAACAGTCGAAACAATTGGGGGCGGAACATATATGCACATTGGCTTGGTGCGACATTTGGAAAAAATTGCCAAAGTGATGCAGCTCCCTAATATAATAAATATTGATATAAACATTGACGGTTTGCCTCTGTACAAGAGTTCCAAAACTCAAATTTGCCCCATTTTAGTGCGAGGTAATAATATACAAAGTCGCCTTTATTTCCAATAGGTGTATTTTTGGGGAAAAGTAAACCAACGAGCTGTGAAGAATTTCTTCAGAAAACTGTTGATGAGCTTTATTCTGCGACGCACCAGCTAGGGCTTTCCTTACATGCACCCCATCACATACTTCGTCCCATGGATGTACGAAATGCACCCAAATAGGAGAATGAATTGATAGTTTCGGGAACACTTATCACTGACGAGGACTTTACAGTTAGGAAATATCCCACGTCACGTGTTCTTGCAGGACTTTGTTTTTTTCTTCTTTAAATATCTCTGTCTACTATTAGGACAAGCATAATATCTGTTTATGCATTGCGCGTAAGCACCAAAACCAAATTAAGAACGTAATTGCTTGTTTCTTATTTGTTTTGTTTAATTTTGCTCGGGAAACTATTTTAAATGATCACTTCTTTCAATTTCTCCCTCATTTTTTTCTGTGAGAGTGACAGCGACATTCTTATCGATTTCATCATCAACTGGTAATTTCCAATATAGTCTATAAACTATTTAATAGATTACTTTATGGTGCTGAATTGGATGTAATTAAATGGTACATTATATGTATTTAGAAAAAGGGTCTTTCGTACTTTTTGAATTCATTATTGTGCACTAAAATAACCTCCTGCACATGTGAAGCGACAATAGCTATTTGCCGTACAAGCGGGGAATGACTACTTATATGGCTCCCACTTCGTAAACACCCCTACTTATAATCCTGACTACCGCCCTTGTATTTGAGCGGAGAATTTAACGAGGAGATGTCGCTAAAAATAACCAATAGACATTCTCTGCATTATTTGTAACCCCCCATTTGGTAGCTGAAAATTACCACATAATATGTGCACCCATTTCTACCCAGAGAAAAGTGCGATGAAAATATGTTAGCCAAATAAGCACCTCAAATCTATACACTATTTGCTGGTTTATTCTGAAAATTTATTTTATAATTAAATGAGAGATGTTTATTGTTTTTAATCAATGTTTATTATTAGTTTATATTTTGACATTAACTAAATCAGTTCCAAATTTTTTAATATAAATAAAATAATTAAGTCAATATTATATAAACAAAAAGAATATATATATATATATATATATATATATATATATATATATATATATATATATATATATATATATATATATATATATATATATATATATATATATATATATATATATATATATATATATATATATATATATATATATATATATATATATATATATATATATATATATATATATATATATATATATATATATATATATATATATATATATATATATATATATATATATATATATATATATATATATATATATATATATATATATATATATATATATATATATATATATATATATATATATATATATATATATATATATATATATATATATATATATTGGCGTTAACATGCTTTTACAATTAATCTGGGTCTTTTTTATCCCTGCATTGCTTGGCGTATTTGTTGTTCTGGAGGTCCATTTCTGTTAGGAAATGTAGACGACGCTTCTGAAATTAGAATATAAATTTGAAATTAGAATATTAAACTGATATGTAATGAAATTTTATGGAAAAATTTTAACTTACGTTTATGAATTTCCCGCACTCCGTGTACAGCCAAATGCTTTGAAACCAATGGAACAACTGATCAAAGTATGGGAATTGTCACGTGTTCTAGTGGGACTTTGTTTTTTCTTCTTTAAACATCTCTTTGGTTACGATTACGACAAGCATAATATCTTTTTATACATTACGCGTAAGCATCAAAACCAAAGTAAGAACGTAATTGCTTGTTTCATTTTTGTTTTGTTAAATTTTGCTCGGGAAACTATTTTGTACATTACTTTTAGATACTAAGCGTAAACGGAGTGCTTGAACAGAGCGCCAATGGATTTTACATATGTGATAAGTGCACTGTTAGAAAAATATGTTTTTCATATGTTCCGATATAAACAAAATGTGTTTCGGACACAATTTTTAAACACAACATATTTAAGGGCAAACATGTAATGTTCCTAAACTAACACTAAATGTTTGGGACACAATGTTAATATGTTAGAATATATTATGTTTGGGACATGAATGTTTCATAAAAATAATATGTGTCAATGTAAGCATATATAAATTTACAAATTTCGAGTAAACATATATATGTTGTGATATTTTATTCAGAGAGCGACAGAGAGAGAGAGAGAGAGAGAGTATAGAGAAAGAAATAGAGATGGAAACCGGGAGGGTTGACGAAAAATATCAACATAACACAGCGAGAGAATCAAAAAGGAGCAATTTCTGTGAAACTGCGTATGTTGTTTCCGAAAACTGTTTTATAATAAGGCCAAAAATTTGATATGCTTAAGTCTAAATATTATTTAATTTGAATACTCATGTAAAGAGAATAGACATTCGGAAGCGGGCATTAAGTTCGAGTTTTGCTAAAAAAATTGAAAAAGTTTATTTTCTTTAAAATGAATTATTAAAGAAAAGTAAAAGGCAAAACAGGGTCATTTTAGAACGATAATGCCAACTTAATACCGGCCTTAAGAGTAAAAATGAAATTATGTACAAAACACGATAAGTTTTAAATGCTTAAAATGGTGTTAAATGCTAGTAAAAAACTGTTCACGCCTAACTAAATTTATGTGTATATTATAAAATTATTTATGTATGTTTATACTCGACTCCACGTTCTTCTTTTGTTAGAGTTTTTGAATTCCTTCCAAAATTTCAAGCTTTTATACCAAAAGCAGTTTTTTGTTACAAAATTGTTATTTTTGCAATAAAAAAAATAATATTTTATCCAAAAGCTCAGTCCATTTCGTTTATATCAAGCACTGTTCTTTTCTGACTGTAAATCTTTAATAACACACATTTCGAAGTTTCATTGTAAAAATTTAATTTAATAATATAAAAATATAAATACAAATATTAAAAAAAATAGGTATTCGGTCGGAGTACGGATTGAACCCTGCAAGGCGGACATGCTAACCACTGCTCCACGTGGCCAACAAATATATGTTTCTGTTGAATATTGTTTTGTTTGCGTCGGCTCGTGGGCGCTGCCGATGTATAAATGTAACTTATAACGATAATTGTCTATTGGTAACTATAACAGCTACGTAGCCCAGTGGTAGTGTGTTGGCTTACAAATTGCATTGTTCCCGGTTCGATTCTCAGTCCAGGCGAAAGGTAAAATTAAAAAAAAAATTATAAAATTGAATAATTTCTTCAACATTATTTGTATTACAGAAAAAGGTGCCAAGAACTAAAAAATTTCGTCTTCTCATGTGAGCCTGATCAACTCAAAGTTTGGGAATGTACATCAATAAAAGATATTAAACTCGCGAGAAAAATAAAATTTGAATTATGTAAGTCGACTAATGAATTTAAGATTCTTAATAACCCTTCTGTGAACGAATTGGCCATAAGGTGTAGCGATAATCCCTATTACTCAGGTAATCTTTGGGAGAAGCTATCATCTGAGTTAAGCAGAATGAGTATTAAGACTTTCGCACTAGAAAAAGGTGACGAATTATTTAATGTAATAACCCATGGGAAATTTAAAAATGAAATGAATATATATTTGAAAAATAAAGACGTCAAAATATTACTATATGAAAATCCTCGAAATATAACAAACAAAGAAGAACAATATAAACTTATAAAATTATATCACGATACACCATGCGGAGGTCATTTTGGAGTTAAAAAGACATTAACAAAACTAAGACAAAAATACATATGGAAAAACATGTCTCAAATGATAAAAAAATATGTTACTACATGCGAAATAAACAAAGAAATAAACAAACAAAACATACTAAGGAACCTTTAATAAAAACAGACACACCTATAGATAGTTTTAGCACAGTTGTCATTGACTTGGCTAAAGAAGCCAAGTCTATAGCAAAAACTTTAAATGAAAATTTAATTTTGCAATATGGCATATTTAAGACCTTGAAATCTGATAGAGGCACTGAATTCGTTAATGAATTAATGGACGAAATGTGCAAACTATTAAAGATTGAACAAAGGCTTTCAACACCATATCATCACGAGACTTTGGGCACAACTGAAAGAAACCATAGAGTTCTAAATGAATACTTTTTGTCTTTCGTAAATGACGATAATTGGAGTAATTGGATACCTTACTATGCATTCGCATACAACATAACGCCACATGTTGATACTGGGTATTCACCTTTTGAATTAATATTTGGCAAGCTACCAACCTTGCCAGGGGAGAGTGTGATGAATAACACAGGAATTTGACAACTATACTAATGAATTAAAATTAAGATTAAAAATATCATTAGAAAATGCTAGAAAATTAATAGAACAAACGAAAATCAAAAGAAGTCAGACATCATTATTAAATACAAATAGAATAGATTTAAAAATAGGTGATTTAGTTTTGGTAA
Source organism: Haematobia irritans (assembly GCF_050003625.1). Lineage (NCBI taxonomy): Eukaryota > Metazoa > Arthropoda > Insecta > Diptera > Muscidae > Haematobia > Haematobia irritans. The sequence goes on along the minus strand of NC_134398.1, from coordinate 110,950,731 downwards.
AGAAAAAAAACAGAAAGAAAAACCAAGCACCATACCATGGTCCATATGAAATAACTGAAATCAAAGAACCTAATGTAAAAATAAAAATAGAGAACAAAGAAAAGATATTACACAAAAATTTATTAAAGAAATATCAAAAATAATATCTCATAAGTCAAAACATATATTATATCAAATTACTATAAGAACAATTATACTAAGGAACTTGTAATTATACCACTTGAAATACCAAAACACTAAACATACCACTTAAACAATTGTACCTATTAAATTTCAACCAAAAATATTGTAAATAAATATAAACAACATAAAAGAGACCGATATGAAAGATCATGTGACACATTCTTGTACCCAATTTGTTTCGTATAGACCACACAAATTGTGAACAATTCTCTTAAGGGTGAGGGTGTAGTGTGATCATTCACACATCTCATTCATTTTTGTTGTTGTGCATATAGGATTGCATGTTAACATTCATAACATGTTTTTAACATACGCTGCAACTGCACGTAACATTATTTTTGCTTACTATGTTGGTTCATCGACATACTTTGGTATTCGATGACTGCATCAACATATAACCAACTGACCTATATTATTGCCGTTCTTGTTACTCTTAAATAGAACATTGAACTAAGCAAGAATATGGGCAAATGGGTTCAAAGCAGAGCAATGCTACGCAGTCAGCATAAATGCAATTGTAACGTAAAAGTAAAAGTAAAACACATGTGTGTAATCCATGACTTATCATTGGTCAAATCAATAATGTAAATATGTATTGGTAAATTTAAGATTGAAGAATTGTAAAATAGTTTTAAGAAGAAATTAGTATAAAAGAGGGACCTTGAGCCCACAATAAACAGAATTAATTTAGACACCGAATAAAATAGTGTTTTTAAATTCTCAATCTAATTTTAACGTTACAATAATTTCAAATATAGCTAGTACTTAGCGTAGTGTGAGTAAACGTTTAAAATGTACGATATGTATTTTTGTACGTACGTACATTGGGAAAAACACAACGTGTTTTTTTAGTAATTGTTTTCAAAAACGGCAAATGTCAAAATATATCTCTAGCATGTGTTGTAAAAGTAACAATAGTACTTTCGATCAATTTAATCCCGTATTACTACAAAGATGTTTGTAATGAACGTCAAATAAATGCAATTAAACGATCTTATTTATATTTAATTTTTTAGTTTTCTAAAAAAATATTGTCGTGAAGTCAAAGATTTCATGTCCTTAGAATAAGAATGCAAATTTTGCTTAACATGGAAGACGCATTTCTCTAAAATAAAGTTTTTTCCGTGTCCAAATGTCAATAAACTTTTGAATGAAGTTGTAATGTCCTTATAATTAAGTGATTTTACTTAAAAATGTGTATCATAACATGAAAGATACAATTTTTGAGGTAAGGTCAACGTGACTTTAATAATTAAGAAAAATTCTTTAAAATTAATAAAATTGTCTTTAAATTTGTTTCCTTTTTGCATCTTGCCTACAAAGCAAAAAATCGGTAAAAAATAAGACATGTTTTCAACACTTTATTTTAAAGACGCTTTTTACTTGAAACATAGCATAATTTCTACTGGAAGTCGAGTCTCAATATGGAAAATAAAATTTTCGTTAACTCGTTTTTAAAGGATTTTGATAACAACTGACGAAAAAAAATCTAAAAAAATGAAAAATTAACATTTGCTTCCTAGAAGCAAGTACATAACCCCCAAATTTAAAAGAGAATTGCGTCTTTAAAGTATTCTTACTTGTATTCTCCTTCTTTGGCTCGGAATTAATACCCAAACTGTTAAAGTAAAGACAAAATCTTTGGAACCGGGCATGCTTTTTTTCAGTGTAAGGACATTCATATTTGCTTTACTATTGTACTATATCCTAGCATTCTCTTATTTCTGATATTACCCAGCAAAAAAATTTGGAAGTTCTTCCAGAGGCACAACTTTAAAAGCACTTCCAGAAGATGCACTCCCATTGATGTTCTTTATTTTAACTACCCAGGAAGTTCTTTTAATTCAATTCTTTATAACTTGATTTGTTCATACTTTTAATGGGTAATTTTAACTTTTTTTTGTTTTAAATAGGTTAAAAACAGAGTAAGAATTCATAAAATGGTACAAATCATTTAAATTTTGTCGAAAAAAATGCTAAATTCAATCTGAAAAATTGTGAATTTTTGAAAATATTTGAGGTCAAAAGTTTGCAACAAGCGTTAGAATCCATTAAAAATTATAAAAAATATTTATTTGACATAATATAACAGAATTTTTTATTTTACATCCAAAATACTGAATTCGGATTACACCTAAAGAAGTGATGCAAATTTAGTGCAACGGCCGTTGAAATGGAGGACTTCCGTCCTATGACAAGCCCATGTTAAATTCATCGCTTCTGCGTCAATTATGCACCACTTCCGGATCCAAAAATAACATTTTCATTACTTTTTTGGCGACGCTTTTTTTGCTGGGTAGTTATCGAAAATTTAATTAAAATTATGGATAGTTTCAATTTTGGTTGAAAAATGTGCGCATATACATTTATTTTAATTTTTTCTCACATTGAAAACTAATGACTTGATTTGTATTATTGCATGTTATCTACTTTTTTTGAGAACGAACATTTCTTAAAAACGCTGTTCGAAAATGTATTTTTACAATAAAGGGAAAAAAGCGAAATTAGGTAACACTAGATCTGAGTAAGAATATTCGTAGGTATACCACGGGCTGATTTCGATGGAGGTTGTTGCAAACATAAACATACACTCACACATTACAAATATAACAAAACCTCTTCTCTACGTCTGTTGCAAAACCAAAAAAAACTTTCGGAGAGTAGTTACTTCTACTCTGTGTATAGACTTTCAATTCCAATCAGCGTTGCCGTTTTGGTCCGATCGGACCAAAATTGGTCCAAAAGATTTCTAATTTTTGAATTTGGTCCGATGGTCGGACCAAACAGAATTTGGTCCATTTTGGTCCATTTTCATAAATTTGGTTTTTATCACATATTAAATAGTAGATGGTGCACCGCAAAGAATATTGTCGGGAGGCCAAATATTTCACATGCTTAAAATACGAATACTAATTTTGCTTAGAATAGAAGACGTATTTCTCTGAAATAAAGTTTTTTCCTTGTCTAAAAGTCTCTAAACTTTTCAATGAAGTCTGTTTGGCCTTATAGCTAAGTGATTCGACATAAAAATGTGTATCCTAACATGAATGAAAATTTTGTTTTAATGAAGTCAAAATGGATTTAATATTTCTGAAAAAATCTTCAAAATTAATAAAATGTTTCAACACATTGTTTTAAAGTCATTGTACCCTAAACCACATAGTGGTTAGGGTATAATAAGTTTGATCGGCCAAAAAATGTGCCTACCAGAAATATTGATTTTAGACCCCATAAAATATATACCGATCGACTCAGAATCACCTCCTGAGTCGATCTAGCGCTTCGTGTCCGTCCGTCCGTCTGTCCATGTATTTTTTGTTCACAGGATTCCAGTCGCAATTATTAACCGATTTTGATGAAATTTGGTACAGGGAGTTTTTTGGGCACAAGGACGAACGCTATTGAATTTGGAAGAAATCGGATCAAATTTAGATACAGCTCCCATATATATGTATCGCCCGATTTCGACAAATGGGGTCACATTGCGCTTTTTTTTCAAACGGATCGTCACCAAATTTGGCAAAAGGTAATCTTTTCCATCGCCCTTCAAGTCTGCAAAATTTCATCGAAATCGGTTCAGATTTAGATATAGTTCTCATATATAAGTATCGCCCGATTTTCCCAGATTTAGCTATAGCTCCCATATATATGTACCGCCCGATTTTTCTAAATATTGCAAAAAACCCTTATTTATCAACCGATCTTACTCAAAATTTGCTAAATGTAATCTTCTATAGCAATAACTATATGTGCGAAATATCATCGAAATCGGTTCAGATTTAGATATAGCTCTCATATATATGTATAGCCCGATTTTCCCAAATTTGGCCATAGAACCCTTATTTACTAACCGATCTTACTCAAAGTTGGCTAGATCCAGTCCACTATACTACTAACGGTATGTGCAAACTTTCATCGAAATCGGTTCAGATGTAGATATAGCTCCCATGTATGTATCGCCCGATTTTGAAAAATTCGCCCCTAATAACCTTATTTTTGACCGTAGAGGCCTCATTTCTTAACTGATCTTTCTCAAATTTTGCACAAGGTAACCTTTTGTGGTATTAATTAAACCCGCAAAATATTATGCAAATTGGTTCAGATTATATAATTATATAATATAAAGGGTGATTTGTTAAGAGCTTGATAACTTTTTTTTTAAAAAAAACGCATAAAATTTGCAAAATCTCATCGGTTCTTTATTTGAAACGTTAGATTGGTCCATGACATTTACTTTTTGAAGATAATTTCATTTAAATGTTGACCGCGGCTGCGTCTTAGGTGGTCCATTCGGAAAGTCCAATTTTGGGCAACTTTTTCGAGCATTTCGGCCGGAATAGCCCGAATTTCTTCGGAAATGTTGTCTTCCAAAGCTGGAATAGTTGCTGGCTTATTTCTGTAGACTTTAGACTTGACGTAGCCCCACAAAAAATAGTCTAAAGGCGTCAAATCGCATGATCTTGGTGGCCAACTTACCGGTCCATTTCTTGAGATGAATTGTTCTCCGAAGTTTTCCCTCAAAATGGCCATAGAATCGCGAGCTGTGTGGCATGTAGCGCCATCTTGTTGAAACCACATGTCAACCAAGTTCAGTTCTTCCATTTTTGGCAACAAAAAGTTTGTTAGCATCGAACGATAGCGATCGCCATTCACCGTAACGTTGCGTCCAACAGCATCTTTGAAAAAATACGGTCCAATGATTCCACCAGCGTACAAACCACACCAAACAGTGCATTTTTCGGGATGCATGGGCAGTTCTTGAACGGCTTCTGGTTGCTCTTCACTCCAAATGCGGCAATTTTGCTTATTTACGTAGCCATTCAACCAGAAATGAGCCTCATCGCTGAACAAAATTTGTCGATAAAAAAGCGGATTTTCTGCCAACTTTTCTAGGGCCCATTCACTGAAAATTCGACGTTGTGGCTCGTTAGTAAGTCTATTCATGATGAAATGTCAAAGCATACTGAGCATCTTTCTCTTTGACACCATGTCTGAAATCCCACGTGATCTGTCAAATACTAATGTATGAAAATCCTAACCTCAAAAGAATCACCCTTTACTATAATTTTCTCGAAGAGGAGCGGAGCGGAGCGTGGAGCGGAGCGGAGCGATTTTTTTTTCTCGGAGCGGAGCGTGGAGCGGAGCGTTTTTCTTTTCTCCGGAGCGGGAGCGGAGCGAAAAAAATGGACCGCTCCGGATCCCTGGTATAATGACTATTGTATGAGCTGTCATGATGCGGAGGAAAAGGAATCAATAAAACATCTCTTGTGTGAGTGTCCTGCATTTTGTGTAAGGCGTAAGCAAATTTTAGGGGCATATAGCTTCAGATTACTGGCGGACCTGGAAAACGTTATCTTAAGTAGTCTGCTAATGTTTTTGGAACAATCTGGTTGGTTCAACAGAAGAAAATAATCGAGAAGGTTCAACGGTTAAAACTAGAAGTGCCCATATGTAATAGGTACTTTTAGTTGTGGTATCACAATGGACTGAATAGTCTAAGTGAGCCTGAATCTTAATCGGGCTGCCACTTTAACCTAACCTAACCTTCATATTAAAAAATTGCAAGTTGTACAGAATAAAGTACTTAAATTTATTTACAACCGTCCCAGATTATTCCCAACTGAGGTACTTCACCACGATGCTAATATCGACTTAGTGGCTGAAAAAATTAATATAATGACTTCCAATTTCAACGCCAAATGTTCTTATTCAGAATTTAATAATATAGCTGAGCTGGTCTCGTAATTGGATATAAGTTAGGCTAGGTGTTTTTATAAAAAAAATCATAAATGTTTAATTTTTTTCCTCCATACAAATCACCAATAAATCCATACATCTTTCATAATACCACGGGAGCCACCGTGGTGCAATGGTTTGAATGCCCGCCTTGCATACACAAGGTCGTGTGTTCGATTCCTGCTTCGACCGAACACCAAAAAGTTTTTCAGCTGTGAATTATCCCACCTCAGTAATGCTGATGACATTTCTGAGTGTTTCAAAGCTTCTGGTATCACTGCAAAGTGGAACTCCGTTCGGACTCGGCTATAAAAGGAGGTCCCTTGTCATTGAGCTTAACATGGAATCGGGCTACACTCAGTGATTAGAGAGAAGTTCACCAATGTGGTATCACAATGGACTGAATAGTCTAAGTGAGTCTGATACATCGGGCTGCCACCTAACCTAACCATTATTTAAGAAGAAAAAGGCTAAACCTTAAGCTCTTTAAAATTAAATAGTCAAAATTATATAAATGAATATTGTAACTGTTATTAATCAATAAAAAATGAATTGAAAACGAGTTTAACTAAACATTATGAACTGCTAATTCCATGATTTCTCCTCTTATAAAAAATAAAATCTTTTAGTTTTTTGTATTAAAAATTTATTTGATTTTGTTATTTGCTATAGTTCTTTCATATGTAAAAAAATAAATAATATTTGTTACACAACTAATTTTATAATGAAGTTTCTTCAATGAAAATTTTAAAACAAAAGAGCGAGAGACTTATTAATAACGAAAAATAAAGCACATTCTACACAGCAATATTTTTAAGGTGATTGGTCAAGATGACTCCATTCAATTCCATGATTATAAATTATTCACTTGATTCCTCAGCACCATTTGTATTGTATTTGGCGAAAAATTAAATAAAAATAATGAAAGCGATGCGATTGTAAAATAGACAGAGAGAGAACGTGGAGTAGTCGAGGAATGGTATCGAGATCGGCATAGAGAATCTCGTAGTTGTTAAAATCACATTGGCCTTGGGTGTTTTTTTTGGCAATTTTAAGTCCTTGGTGTAGTACCGTTTCAGTCCTTCGACAATCACATGGATATGGACAAATTAGATATTTCCAAGTTCATCCAAGTTCTCGAGATAGAGAGTGAGAGACACAGAGAACGTGGAGTAGTCGAAAAATGGTATCGAGATCGGCATAGAGAATCTCATAGTTGTTAAAATCGTATTGTCCTTGGTAGATTTTGGCAATTTTAAGTCCTTGTTGTAGTACCGTTTCAATCCTTCGACAATCATGTGGATATGGACAAATTGGATATTTGTAGGTCTTCAGAGTTGAGTCGTAAAATTTGCTGATCCTCGGAATTGATGCGAACCAGCTGTTCACTGTCGAAATTCAAAAGATTGCTTAGTCCATGTTCGGTGTTGTTGTTGTTATTATTATTATTATTGGTGCTGTTACTTGCATTGTTGTTGTTACTAGTTTTGATGTTGGACGAGCCCACAGCCTCATTGAGATTACCTTGGTGCTGTTGGTAATGCTGATGTTGTTGTTGTTGGAGATGATGCTGATGTTGCTGCAATGTATACAAAAAAGTGATATAAATATTATTTTGTGAAATAAGACCTTGAAAAAAATTAAAGGAAAATCGATAGGATTTTTATGGGATGTGAAAGGAATGCGTATCATACATATACGAGTGTTGTCTTTTATATTTCGGGATTAGGGAACAAAAACAAATATTAATACTGCTTTATTGTTTTTTTTTTTTTTTTTTTGTAATATTCCCCATGCGTTTGAATCAATTGTCGAAGCTCTTTTGCCACTCTGAGTTAGTTACCTACAAAAAATGTATTCTGAAAGCATCAACCGCTTCTTCAGGTGTCGATCTCTCATTTTTTTCGGTACCAAGCAGAGACTGTCCGAGTAGCATTTTTTTTTTTTTGGTTTTGTACTGTCGAAAAGTTGTATGTGACGAAAACGTATAAAAAGTAGTAAATTGTAAAAAATATAAAAAGATATTAACTAAACTATTTTTAATATCCCTTAGGATGAAAACGCCACATTGAAGAATTTTAGAATTTTCTATAATAATATTTTGAAATATTAATAAAAATTCATCCCAGAAGACGTTGGAAATCACCAACGAAATTTCGGATGTAAATATGAAATAGTCTTTTATTTTCATATTGGGCTTTCAACCATTTTAGAACAGATCTAAAAATAAGCAAAAAACATATTTTGACATTTTTATTCACAAATAATTTACAACGTTTTTTTGCAAAGAAGCAGGCATTTGAAAAACGTCTGAATACGCTATTCAAATTTTTTGAAACTGTGAAAGTTGTTGTGGCAGAAATCGCTATTAGCTACAACATGTGGTTATAACATACAAGGTGTGAGTATAGCTACACACAAAAAAAATTTCTGATTCAATCACGAAATTTATTGATCCAATTAATTTTTAATTGAAATGTCTTCAATCACAGAAATGATAGTATCAATTAAAAAATTAATTGAAGGTCAATTAAAAAGTTAATTGATCCAATTAAAAAATTAATTGATACTATTATTTTTATGATTGATTGTTGTTTCAATTAAAAAATTTGTTGAATCAATAAAATTTTTAATGGAATATTTTTTTAAACTCTATTAAAATTTTAATTGGAAAAATTTTCGTGAATTTTTTTTGTGTGTACACACAAAAAAATTTTTTGATTTCAATCACGAAAATCGCGGATTCAATCATTTTTTAATTGAAATATCTTCAATCACGAAAATGATAGTATCAATCACATCATTTTGATTGAAAACCAACACGATTTTCGAATAAAAATTTGATTGAATTTTGTCACAGAATCAATTAATAGTGTGATTGAATCAATTAAGAAAGCGATTGGGTTTTGACTTAAAATTCAGTCACAGTTTTAATTAAATCAATTAAAATTTTAATTATTTCGCGACAAAAATCAATCAACTATTTGATTGATTCAATTAAATTAATAATTGATATTGGCAATAAATTTCAATCAAAAAATGTATATATTGCGCCACCAAAATCTTATTTAGTTTTATTTAAAATAAAAGAAAGTATGCGTTTCTTACAAAAAACTTCAATGTTTTATTTTTCTGAATTATGCTATATATAGACTAAAGAATAAGTTTTTGTTATTTGTGTGTTTTGTTCTAACATAACTTAAACATACTATTATGGTCAATAACAACTAAATGGTTAAAAAATAAACTATATAAATCATTATCTTCCTTATCATATTAACTATGTCAGCATGTTCCTTCTAATATGTAGATGCGCCCAGATTTCCAATAAATCAGCAGCCTGTAAGCTAAATTAGTTTTTCTGAAAGTAAACAGAATAGTTCGAATTTGATTTTGTTCAATTAAAAGTTTATTTTGTTAAACATTACCTGCATATCAAGTACAATTTTTAGTTCCAGGTTGCAGATTTATTATCTTCTTTTGCAGTTGTAGTCTTTTAGCATAAAAAGGTGTATTAAGGAGCTCGGTAATTTAAGTTTAGTAACAATTCCTTTCCAAAATTTCTACACATTGAAATAGTCTATTAAAATTTGAACCAATCAAAGAGAAAAACAAGTATATACGGCCGTAAGTTCGGCCAGGCCGAAGCTTATGTACCCTCCACCATGGATTGCGTAGAAACTTCTACTGAAGACTGTCATCCACAATCGAATTACTTGGGTTGCGGTAACACTTGCCGATGGCAAGGTATCTTAAAACTTCCTAACATCGTCTTCTAAATTACAAGGTAGTCCATACGTAGTATATATTAAACTAAAAAAGGTCGATTAAATACGTATATAATTAAGTTTAAAGTTTCTATAGAAATAAATTTTTGACAAAATAAAATTTTGACAACATTTTCTATAGAAATAAAATTTGGAAAAAAATTTCTATAGAAATAAAATTTTGACAAAATTTTCTATAGAAATAAAATTTTTACAAAATTGTCTATAGAAATAACATTTTTACAAAATTTTCTATAGAAATAAAATTTTTACAAAATTTTCTATAGAAATAACATTTTGACAATGTTTTCCATAAAAATAAAATTTTGGTAGATTATTTTTGGCTCGAGTGGCAACCATGAATATGAACCGATATGGACCAATTTTGGCATGGATATTAGGGGCCTTATACTAACACCACGTTGCAAATTTCAACCGGATCGGATGAATTTTGCTCCTCCAAGGAGATCAAATCTTGGGAACGGTTTATATGGGGGCTATATATAATTATGGACCGATATGGACCAATTCTTGCGTGTTTGTTAGAGACGACATTGTAACACCATGTTCCAAATTTCAACCGGATCCGATGAATTTTGCTCCTCCAAGAGGCTCCGGAGGACAAATCTGGGAATCGATTTATATGGGGGCTATATATAATTATGGACCGATATGGACCAATTTTTACATGGTCATTAGAGAACATATACCAACACCATGTACCAAATTTCAGCCGGATCGGATGAAATTTTCGTTTCTTAGAGGCTCCGCAACCCAGCAAAAAAATTTGGAAGTTCTTCCAAAGGCACAACTTTAAAAGCACTTCCAGAAGATGCACTCCCAATGATGTTCTTTATTTTAACTACTCATACTATTAATGGGTAATTTTAACTTTTTTTTCAAATAGGTTAAAAACAGAGTAAGAATTTATAAAATGGTACAAATCATTTAAATTTTGTCGAAATAAATGCTAAATCCAATCTGAAAAAATTGTGCATTTTTGAAAATATTTGAGGTCAAACGTTTCCGACAAGCGTTAGAATCCATTAAAAATTATAAGAAATTATAAAAATTATTTATTTGACAAAATATTACAGAATTTCTTAATTTACATCCAAAACATTGAATTCGGATCACACCTAAAGAAGAATTATGGACCGATGTGGACCAAATTTTGTATGGTTGTTAGAGACCATATACTAACACCATGTACCAAATTTCAGCCGGATCGAATGAAATTTGGTTCTCTTAGAGGCTTCGCAAGCCAAATCGGGGGATCGGTTTATATGGGGGCTATATATAATTATGGACCGATGTAGACCAATTTTTGCATGGTTGGTAGAGACCATATACTAACACCATGTACCAAATTTCAGCCGGATCGGATGAAATTTGGTTCTCTTAGAGGCTCCGCAAGCCAAATGGGGAGATCGGTTTATATGGGGGATATATGTAATTATGGACCGATATGGACCAATTTTTTCATGGTTGTTAGAGACCATATACTAACACCATGTACCAAATTTCAGCCGGATCGGATGAAATTTGGTTCTCTTAGAGGCTCCGCAAGCCGAATCGGGAGATCGGTTTATATGGGGGATATATGTAATTATGGACCGATATGGACCAATTTTTTCATGGTTGTTAGAGACAATATACTAACACCATGTACCAAATTTCAGCCCGATCAGATGAAATTTGGTTCTCTTAGAGGCTCCGCAAGCCAAATCGGGAGATCGGTTTATATGGGGGATATATGTAATTATGGACCGATATGGACCAATTTTTTCATGGTTGTTAGAGACAATATACTAACACCATGTACCAAATTTCAGCCCGATCAGATGAAATTTGCTTCTCTTAGAGCGATCGCAAGCCAAATTTGGGGGTCCGTTTATATGGGGGCTATACGTAAAAGTGGACCGATATGGACCAATTTTTGCATGGTTGTTAGAGACCATATACTAACACCATGTACCACATTTCAGCCCGATCAGATGAAATTTGCTTCTCTTAGAGCGATCGCAAGCCAAATTTGGGGGTCCGTTTATATGGGGGCTATACGTAAAAGTGGACCGATATGGACCAATTTTTGCATGGTTGTTGGAGACCATATACTAACACCATGTATCAAATTTCGACCGGATCGGATGAAATTTGCTTCTCTTAGAGCAATCGCAAGCCAAATTTGGGGGTCCGTTTATATGGGGGCTATACGTAAAAGTGGACCGATATGGCCCATTTGCAATACCATCCGACCTACATCAATAACAACTACTTGTGCCAAGTTTCAAGTCGATAGCATGTTTCGTTCGGAAGTTAGCGTGATTTCAACAGACGGACGGACGGACATGCTCAGATCGACTCTGAATTTCACCACGACCCAGAATATATATATACTTTATGGGGTCTTAGAGCAATATTTCGATGTGTTACAAACGGAATGACAAAGTTAATATACCCCCATCCTATGGTGGAGGGTATAATAATGGCAAACCATGTAATATTTGGTATTATATTGATAATACTTTGCAAATTCTGGAAATAGAAAAAATATAAATGGAAAATACATATTTTTATTATTTTCGAATATTTTTCATATTTTTAAATCCAAAAGAAAGAACTTTTTACCTTAACATAATTCAGCTCATTAGTTTATATATCAGATATACTGCTCTCTACTTTGGTTCAAACTAAAAAAGGCAGGTAAAACAAAAATGCAATTTAAAGCCAACGCTACATTGCAACTTCAAGGTGAATTTTCCAACAAACCCATACCGCTCTTGGTTTTAAGAAAACCAGGAGTGAAAAAATGTACAATTTTAAAAGATCAGTACGGTTGTTCTTATTGTAACAGTTTTTATTTTTAATGCAATTTAATCTATTTTGTTCTATGCTTTGGTACTTCAACTGGTGTCCAGATCACATTGATCTGGTGGTAAGTCGGGTAGGTTTACCTGGGCAAGCGAAAAGGTGACGAGTGTCATGTGGTCCTTGGTTACAGATGGGACACACGTCAGCTACGCTGCTATCAATCACAGATAACTAGGAATTGAGGCGGCCGCAATTCCCTGATCTTAATTGTGCTAAAACCACCCTGGTCTGCCGTGGGTAGGGTTTTCTTTTTCCCGGATTTTTCCATTCCCGGGAAAGCAGGAATTTTTTTCGAATTTCCCGGGATCCCGGTCAAAGGGAAACCTGCTTTGATATGGCATACATTTAGAGAAATCGCCTAAAGCTATGGTTATAAGGCGCTACTTGGACAACTAACAATATATATTCTGTTGATCTCATACATCAGCCATAAATCGTACTAACATACGAAATATTTTGATATACAAAAAAATTTTACAACGATTAAGTATCTTTGGGTATAGGTTTCGGAAGCACACTATTAGTATAGAGGGAAACACTATCGCCTAATTCCTCATTCACATTACACTTTAACTAGATTTTAACTGTCATTTGCCTTATAAATAAGGGATTTAAAATAAATGTTTAATAGATTTCGAGCCTAATATGTATAAGGTATAAACTTGAAATTAAAATAACTACACTGAAAAAACAGTGAACCCGCCAGGAAGAAAGCATTTAATTAATTTTAGAAAATTTTGAATATTTTTAGAAATTTTTAACTAAGCACTATTACAAACGCTGGCATCACGCCAAAAATAAGTAAATTTTCAAATTCAAGAAAATTTATTAGACATAAATAATTTTATTCACTTGTTAAAGAAAATTTTGTAGTTTGAAGAAAAAATTGGAGTTAAAAATGTCTTTAGTGACATATGAAGTTCATGATGGACGCATTTGTAGTAAAATTTACAAATTTAAAAAACTAATAAACTATTTTGTGAGAAATACGAATTTAGAAAATCCTTATACTTAATTTTGCATAATTTTTTCCCGTTCTTTAGTTCATTTACAAATATTTAAGTAAAGGAAACTTTCTCCAAACATAATAATTCTATGAACTAATATAAAGTTAAATTTGCTTTAGTGAAATAGAGAGTTCACTTTTTTTGAGTGTATCTTAATAAAGGTTAGAATTTTCGTATTTCATTAAAACATTTTTGCAATAATTATGAAATTTTGAAATCATGCAATTGCAAACGTGGGTTACATAAGGTACGGGACATTTTACCTTTATAAAGGTTTACTCAGTCTACCAAATTCCCGGGATCCCGTTCCCTCTAGATGGTGAAGATCAACCCTTACATTCCTGGGAGGAGGTTGCCTATCCACAAGATGGTGATTTGGATGACAACTTCGATAGCAACCCAAGAGGTACTGCTTTGACAACATGTAATTGTGTCGACGCACCGTGATGATCTTGCTCTCCGCATAAAGGTGATCCAGGGGTGTACTGCGGAGACATCCTGTTGTTGCAGTTCTAAGGGCAGCGTTCTGACAGGTTAGGATGTTATTCCACTGCATGTCGCTTGTTTGAGGTGTCCACACTGGCGCTGCATAGCTTGAGGACCTTGTTTCTACCGCGGCTTATTATTTCAACCGTCGAACGGAACGGACGTGTTTTTTAATAGCGGATAAAATCATCGTAATAAGTACCTACTACGAATTTCAAGTGTGGTGGGATATTAGGCCACCATGCAGAGAAATTCAAAGACATCCACTGGGTTGCTAACTTCAGGGCCCAGTGAACGGGTATCGACTGGAGTTATAAATTTGGGCAATGACCAAGAGTTAGGCCCAATTAGTCGACTTGTAGACGGGTCGACAGGTGGCGACAATTTGACAAGTCGGACCTTTTCCAAGGTAACGGCATCAAAAGGAGGTAATCCCTCACGAAAGAGATTCAAAGAACGCAGAAATGCTTTGTTTATCCTAAAGAAATTAGGATCAGTCGACCCAAGCACGTTGTCGGCTAAACAAAGCGATTCCTTAAAATGGGCTCAAGGAATTCTTGAGGCTGGAAAAAGGGAACGATCACCGGATGAGCTGCCATCCTCCAAAAGGGATCAACGATCGTTTGCCTCAGTTGCTAAAGACAGCCTTGTGATGGCTATCATAAATAAAGGAGCATTGGACGGTATGGTTCCAAAGCAAAAATGGGGGGAAATTGAGAATGCTTTGTCTGGCGTCTACTCACAGGTGCTGGAAAAGTTTCCCGGCCCAGATCCTCGACACCAAGAGGCTGGTTGGTATCAAGGACGATTTAAGCTAGTCGCATTTGAGGACCAGAGGTCTATAGAATGTTTTAAAGCTGCTCTGATACTAATTGGTGAAGTTTGGGAAGGAGCTGCTCTAGAGTTAGTCGAGAAGAAAGACATACCGGCTAGACCAAGAGCACATGCGTGGATACCTGCAAACCCTCCTGACCCTGAATCTATTTTAAATAGACTGAAACAATGCAATCCAGATCTTCCAACAGCTGATTGGAAGGTTGGCCGTTTGGATGAAGTGGATGGGCCAAGACGGCATGCAGTGTTTATATTGAACACTCAGTCTTTGCCACATCTAGCAAAGTCCCAGGGCCGTGTATGTTATGGCTTTCATTATATCCAAATGAAGGTGTATAAAAACGATCAGCTAAAGGATTCAGAAATGGACAAGCCTCTGTCTGAATCAGAAGTAAGCGGATCCTCTTGCGAAGTCGAGGGGGATACCAAGACATTTGAAGACATGGATAGATACCGTATGCGTGAGGAGGCTTCTACTGCCTCAGAACTCACCAAAGTTGAACCTATGGTTATTGCGAGAGTCACCGATATCTCTGAAGAGGACATTCTTGATGACTCGATTGAAACGGCTGATGTGACTGTTGTTGAAAATCTCGATGGTCCTACGGATCCTCCAGATAAATCTTCATCATTGTAAGGCTGCATGTGCTGCCTTTAAAGTTCTCCTGATGAAAGAGGACATAGACATAGTTCTTATTCAAGAACCATATGTTTATAGAAACAAAATATGTGAATTAAGTACTCCGGGGTTCAAACTATTGCAGTATACTGGTAATGATGTAAATCGAGCCTGTATAATTGCTAAAAACGAGCTCAACTTGTATCTGCTTCCTTCAATGTGCAATACAGACACTGTCGTTGCAAGTTTAGAAATAGCCAAATGCAAATATTGGGTATCTTCGGTCTACATGGGACATGACAGGGAGATGCCTCCATATGCCGTTAAGACCTTAGTGGAGGAGTCACTGAAAACAAAGACGAAACTCATTATGGGATGCGATGCGAATGCACATCATAGTATATGGGGAAGTAGTGATACTAATGCAAGGGGAGAGTCGCTAATAGAGTTTATTTTGCGTACTAATCTGGTAGTTTGCAACAAGGGAGATGTCCCAACCTTTGTCACTAAAAACAGGCAAGAGGTTTTGGACATCACCTTGGCCTCGCAAGAACTGAATGAAATGATATCTGAGTGGCAGGTTTTAAGTGAACACAGCTTCTCAGATCATCGCTACATCAGTTTCAAATTTGATGTTCATATCACCAAGATCATATTTCCGCCAAATGTTAGGAAAGCTGACTGGAATAGGTATAGGGAATCGTTCAATATGATGATACCGGAAATAACAGAGACAAATATGAGAAATGTGCAAGATATCGAACACGCAGTGGAGCGGATTACTAAGGCCTTCAACATCTCACTGAAAGCTGCATGCCCTAGAGGAAAGCCAAGGGGGAAACATCGACCACCATGGTGGTCTACGGAAATAAGTAATATGAGGAAATCCTGCAGGAAGCTCTTTAACAAGGCAAAGTCCACCAGAGCCCCTGAGGACTGGGACGCTTACAAGAAGAATCTGAGAGGATACAAGCGAGAACTGAGAAAGGCCCAGCATAACTCTTGGAATGCTTACTGCAGCAGTATTGAGAATACGTCCGATGCTTCCAGACTACGGAAGGTTCTAGCATCCACCAACTCCGCTCCAGGTTTCATTAAAACATCGGAGGGCAATTGGACAACGTCCAGTGAGGAGACGCTGGAGGTACTATTAGACACACATTTTCCTGGAAATCAGACGGTTGAACCATGTACTGGCGGTGCCACAGTTGCTCAGCGGTCGTTTCCTGTCGAGGACATTGTATCGGAAACTAGAATAAGATGGGCGCTAAATAGCTTTGGACCATTCAAATCCCCTGGACCTGATGGAATTACTCCGGCGGAGTTACAAACTGTAACTGACAAAATTATCCCCTGGTTGTCGGTGATATATAAAGGATGTATCAACTTATCATATATCCCAGGAAAGTGGAGGGAAACAAAAGTCGTTTTCATACCTAAAGCGGGAAAAGCCTCTCACTCGAGGGCGAAGGATTTCCGACCAATCAGTTTATCCTCATTCCTACTTAAGACTCTGGAGAGGATGATAGATATTTATCTTAGAACTAGCATCGATTCAAGTTTGTTCTCGAAACGACAGCATGCATACTCGAAGGGCAGGTCTACTGAGACCGCACTACATGAACTAGTCAGCTTTATTGAAAGCTCACTATCTGTCAAAGAATACACAATCGTGGCGTTTCTAGACATCGAAGGGGCGTTCAATAATGTCCATCCGAGCTCGATATTAAATGGACTGACAACTCTGAATGTTGATCCATGTATACTCAGGCTGTTAGACGAACTGCTAATGAAGAGACGTATTTCAGCCACACTAGGACAAGCAAACATACAAAAGTATGTGAACAGAGGCACTCCCCAAGGAGGAGTTCTATCACCTCTTCTTTGGAATGTTGCTATAAATAGCCTTCTGGTTACTCTAGAAAAAGAAAGGATAAAAGTGGTGGCATACGCAGATGATGTAGCTCTGGCAGTCAGGGGAAAATTCCCATCCACAATCAGAGATATTATTCAGAGGGCCCTCCGGATGACTGAACAATGGGCGAAAGACAATGGTCTTGGGGTAAATCCTGCAAAGACAGAATTAGTCATGTACTGCAAAGATCGCAAAACTCCCACGGTTAGGCCTATTTCCTTAGGGGGTATTGAAATTCCCTTTGGTGATTGTGCAAAATACCTTGGCGTTATTTTGGACAGGAAGCTGAACTTTAAGCTTAATATTGAAGAAAGGGCGAGGAAGGCAACTGTAGCTTTGTACTCGTGCAAAAAGGCAATAGGAAAAAAGTGGGGACTAAAACCAAAAATTGTGCATTGGCTATACACGGCAGTGGTTAGACCTATAATGCTATATGGTGTTGTAGTCTGGTGGCGGGCACTTCAGAAACCGACTGGTTTTGATAAAGTTCAGCGTATGGCGTGTTTGTGTATTTCAGGCGCATTCAGCAAGACAGGAACAAATTCCCTTAATGTCATGATGCATCTATTGCCTTTAGACATTTTGGCCAAACAGTCAGCTGCAACAACGGCTGTGCGGTTGCGCGAACTATCGCTGTGGTCGGAAAATGGTTACGGTCACAGTTCTGTCCTCAAAATAATGTCAGATGTGCCTAACGTAGTGGATTACACTTTGGCGAGTCTACTTTTCGACAAAAAGTTTGAGACTCTAATCCCCAACAGTGAGGCGTGGTGCACACATACCCCGGGGAATAAAGAATATATAGATTTCTACACTGATGGCTCCAAATTGGATGGACAAGTGGGTTTCGGAGTATATTCTAATGATCTGGAACTTCAAATAGCGAAAAGATTACCTAATCACTGTAGTGTTTTTCAGGCTGAAATATTAGCAATAAGAGAGGTGGCGAATTGGCTGAGAAGTAATGTTCCAAAAAATGTGGGCATTAATATATACTCAGACAGTCAACCTGCAATAAAATCCTTGGGCTCTGTGTTCCTCAACTCGAAAACGGCCATCGATTGCCGCAAATCTCTCAATGAGATGGCTGAGCAGTACAATATTCACCTAATATGGGTGCCTGGCCATAGGAACATACCGGGGAACTGCGAAGCGGATGAGTTGGCAAGGCTAGGGACTACCTTACATATTCCAGGGGAACTAGAATTTGTTGGTATGCCCCTAGCTACCTGCAAGCTCATGCTGCGTGAGAAGGCTGTTATGATGGCAAATGTTCGATGGGAGAATTGCAAGGGTTGTAACGACACCAAGCAAATATGGCCCCATTTCAACTTAAACCGCACACTAGATATGCTAATGTTCTCGAGACGTCAGGTATCACTCCTGATATCTGCTATAACGGGTCGCTGCCTGATAGGAGATTTTGCAAAAACTATTGGCGCGAAGTATAATGACTATTGTATGAGCTGTCATGATGCGGAGGAAAAAGAATCAATTAAACACCTCTTGTGTGAGTGTCCTGCATTTTGTGTAAAGCGCAAGCAACTTTTAGGAGCATATAGCTTCAGATTACTGGCGGATCTGGAAAACGTTAACTTAAGCAGTCTGCTAATATTTTTGGAACAATCTGGTTGGTTCAACAAAGAAAAATAATCAAGAAGGTTCTGCGGTTAAAACTAGAAGTGCCCATATGTAATAGGTACTTTTAGTTAATGTGGTATCACAATGGACTGAATAGTCTAAGTGAGCCTGAATCTTAATCGGGCTGCCACTTTAACCTAACCTAACCTAACCTCTACCGCGGAGCTTGTTACAAATTGCAGTGGCATGGGCAGAAGACTTAAACAGGCTGTCGAATGTTACCCCGAGTATCTTGGGGTAGTTTACTGTCGGAATTATTTCGCCATCGACTCTAACATTCAACTGCCTACGAACTTCCGCGTTTAATGTACTCAACAGTGTGGTTGAGGCAGATATCCTCAAATTCC
Source organism: Haematobia irritans (assembly GCF_050003625.1). NCBI lineage: Eukaryota > Metazoa > Arthropoda > Insecta > Diptera > Muscidae > Haematobia > Haematobia irritans. Next base: position 110,931,322 of record NC_134398.1, on the reverse strand, counting down.
TAGTAGTGAAATGACTGGTAAGATCAACAATGTAGACGTTTAAACGATCGCATATATCATCAACAATGGGCCCAGTGAGGCGTGGTGCACACATACCCCGGGGAATAAAGAATATATAGATTTCTACACTGATGGCTCCAAATTGGATGGACAAGTGGGTTTCGGAGTATATTCTAATGATCTGGAACTTCAAATAGCGAAAAGATTACCTAATCACTGTAGTGTTTTTCAGGCTGAAATATTAGCAATAAGAGAGGTGGCGAATTGGCTGAGAAGTAATGTTCCAAAAAATGTGGGCATTAATATATACTCAGACAGTCAACCTGCAATAAAATCCTTGGGCTCTGTGTTCCTCAACTCGAAAACGGCCATCGATTGCCGCAAATCTCTCAATGAGATGGCTGAGCAGTACAATATTCACCTAATATGGGTGCCTGGCCATAGGAACATACCGGGGAACTGCGAAGCGGATGAGTTGGCAAGGCTAGGGACTACCTTACATATTCCAGGGGAACTAGAATTTGTTGGTATGCCCCTAGCTACCTGCAAGCTCATGCTGCGTGAGAAGGCTGTTATGATGGCAAATGTTCGATGGGAGAATTGCAAGGGTTGTAACGACACCAAGCAAATATGGCCCCATTTCAACTTAAACCGCACACTAGATATGCTAATGTTCTCGAGACGTCAGGTATCACTCCTGATATCTGCTATAACGGGTCGCTGCCTGATAGGAGATTTTGCAAAAACTATTGGCGCGAAGTAAAGGGTGATTCTTTTGAGGTTAGGATTTTCATGCATTAGTATTTGACAGATCACGTGGGATTTCAGACATGGTGTCAAAGAGAAAGATGCTCAGTATGCTTTGACATTTCATCATGAATAGACTTACTAACGAGCCACAACGTCGAATTTTCAGTGAATGGGCCCTAGAAAAGTTGGCAGAAAATCCGCTTTTTTATCGACAAATTTTGTTCAGCGATGAGGCTCATTTCTGGTTGAATGGCTACGTAAATAAGCTAAATTGCCGCATTTGGAGTGAAGAGCAACCAGAAGCCGTTCAAGAACTGCCCATGCATCCCGAAAAATGCACTGTTTGGTGTGGTTTGTACGCTGGTGGAATCATTGGACGGTATTTTTTCAAAGATGCTGTTGGACGCAACGTTACGGTGAATGGCGATCGCTATCGTTCGATGCTAACAAACTTTTTGTTGCCAAAAATGGAAGAACTGAACTTGGTTGACATGTGGTTTCAACAAGATGGCGCTACATGCCACACAGCTCGCGATTCTATGGCCATTTTGAGGGAAAACTTCGGAGAACAATTCATATCAAGAAATGGACCGGTAAGTTGGCCACCAAGATCATGCGATTTGACGCCTTTAGACTATTTTTTGTGGGGCTACGTCAAGTCTAAAGTCTACAGAAATAAGCCAGCAACTATTCCAGCTTTGGAAGACAACATTTCCGAAGAAATTCGGGCTATTCCGGCCGAAATGCTCGAAAAAGTTGCCCAAAATTGGACTTTCCGAATGGACCACCTAAGACGCAGCCGCGGTCAACATTTAAATGAAATTATCTTCAAAAAGTAAATGTCATGGACCAATCTAACGTTTCAAATAAAGAACCGATGAGATTTTGCAAATTTTATGCGTTTTTTTAAAAAAAAAAGTTATCAAGCTCTTAACAAATCACCCTTTATAATGACTATTGTATGAGCTGTCATGATGCGGAGGAAAAAGAATCAATTAAACACCTCTTGTGTGAGTGTCCTGCATTTTGTGTAAAGCGCAAGCAACTTTTAGGAGCATATAGCTTCAGATTACTGGCGGATCTGGAAAACGTTAACTTAAGCAGTCTGCTAATATTTTTGGAACAATCTGGTTGGTTCAACAAAGAAAAATAATCAAGAAGGTTCAGCGGTTAAAACTAGAAGTGCCCATATGTAATAGGTACTTTTAGTTAATGTGGTATCACAATGGACTGAATAGTCTAAGTGAGCCTGAATCTTAATCGGGCTGCCACTTTAACCTAACCTAACCTAACCTCTACCGCGGAGCTTGTTACAAATTGCAGTGGCATGGGCAGAAGACTTAAACAGGCTGTCGAATGTTACCCCGAGTATCTTGGGGTAGTTTACTGTCGGAATTATTTCGCCATCGACTCTAACATTCAACTGCCTACGAACTTCCGCGTTTAATGTACTCAACAGTGTGGTTGAGGCAGATATCCTCAAATTCCTAGTAGTGAAATGACTGGTAAGATCAACAATGTAGACGTTTAAACGATCGCATATATCATCAACAATGGGCCCGGATGCTATGATCGTCCCCATATGATAGAGTCTCGACGCCGTCAGGAGGGCGTGGAATCGAGGACAGGTATAGATTAAACAGTGCCGGAGATATCACCCCACCCTGGGGAACTCCTCGTTTAGCTCTACGGGGTTTCAGCTTCTTGTCCCTGAATTCAACGTACGACTGGCGTCCACACATATAATTCAGCACCCAACGCTTCGTCCCTGCCGGTAGGGTCGTATTCTCGATATCCTCGAATAATGTGGCATGGTTGACCGTATCGAATGCTTTCGATAGGTCAAGCACCACGAAGACTGTTCTATGACACGGCTTAGGCTGATTAAGTCCATTATTAATATGTGTCGAAATGGCATGCAAGGCTGTCGTCGTACTATGTACCTTACGGAATCCATGTTGATGGTGGGCAGCTGGAAAATTCTCTACAAGGCTGGGGAGGAGTAGTGCCTCAAGCGTCTTGTCTACTGGAGAGAGAAGGGATATCGGTATATACGATTCACTTTTATTGGAATCTTTGTGTGGCTTCAGTAGTGGAATCACCCTACCCATCTTCTAGACATCTGGTATAATGAGTGATTCCAAGGACAAATTGAGGAGTCAGGTACTCAACTCAGCATTAGCATTGAAATTCCGTCGGGGCCCAATGCCTCGGATGGTTTCGCGCTGTTGATGACGTTGGTAACTTTGGCTGTGGTAAATTGTGGTGTGTCATCTGCTCGGACACCACGTATGCGACGAGTGGAGGTGGTCTGAACCCAGTGAAATGACGGGTTGCCAGGAAACGTCATTTATCAGACCAGGCTATGTTAATGATAAATCTGGCAAACTGCTGCAATCACCCATAATTCCCGTGGGGGCCTCTTCGTTCACCGTGCAAAATGTGGAGTCATCTATCTGCTCTGCCAAAGCTATGCCTCTCAGTCATTACCCAGGAGAGAATGCCAAAGTTCGTGGTGGGCATTAAAGTCTCCTAGAATCAATCGGTTATGACAGCACAACAGCCACTCAATGTTTGGGCTGTAACCTGGACCACAGCTACCAACCGGCGTTATATACACATTGTATAGCTCTATCTCGGCAGCCCCAGATTTGACTGCTACCCCCATACATTCCATGTAGGGGTCACTAGTGTCTGGTACAAGTGGGATAGACCTATACTGCACGGAAGGGTGTAGTATGAAAGCCAGGCCACCAACTCCATTTCTAGTGCGATCCTTACGTAGCATATTGTATCCATCACAATGGCGCAAGCTACAGGTCTCATTTAGCTTCGTCTCTTGGATCGACGCGACCCTGATCCTCGTCCGATTCATAAAATCTACTATTTCGCTAATCTTACCTCGGAGCCCGTTGCAATTAAAGTGCAAAAATGATGCAATTTTCGGAACTGGCACAACAATATTGGGAGTCAGATGCTGCGGCGGAGAATATTTTTGTGCGGGAGGTGTCGGGGGAGTCGCAAAATCTGATGACCCACTGCTGCTATCACTGGCACAGCATCCTGCCACGTAGTCAGTCAGTATCCCGGCTAGGACCAAAAGAAAACGGAGGAGGTTCCCCGGGATGCACCTCCTCCAACACAAAAAGACGGACGAAACAACACGTACACTGATGTGGCAGCCGCTGGCCGATGAGTCCATCCCATCGGGTCAATCCGGTGCAGAGAACCCGTCGCCGTGGGATTGCGGTACAATTGCTTACCTTCAATAAACGTAGATTGTTTTCCATTTTTACAATAGCACACAATTTCAAAAGCATTCTGCCATATATTTTTTTACACCTTTACCACGTGACCATTTGTTGTTGCACACTTTATTTATTTCTACCCTTTGCTATGATTTGTTGTTGCGTTCAAAATATTTATGCACACATTTCGAAGCAGCAGACAGAATGTCGCCAATCATGTTTTTCAATTTACGCGAAAAGCAAAACCCAACCGTTCGTTACGAGTTACTTCCACAGACATAATCATACGTTGTTTAATAAATACACAAACTCTTGTTCCCTTCCCATCGCTCAAAATTATTCAATTTCAAATTATTCAATATCACGTTTGTAATTGAAAATTATTTCCGAATTGATTAACAAATTCATAGAAATATTAATTGATTAATTGGAAACGTAACATATATCAATCATTTTTTAAATTGGTTTTTATTCAGATTTGATTAAATAATTAATTGAATCAATGAACATATTAATTGAATTCGTTTCCAAATTCAATTGTTTAATTGAAAAAATTTCGGTGATAATTTTTTGTGTGTACCAGCCACATCAATTTAGATTTTCATATGGTTATGTGAAATAATACTGGCAATAGTACGCTTATAAAATTTGGGCCAAAGTTTGCCTTTGTATATTTCAATATACTCGACTCTGGCACATAATGGCATTTTCTTACTCTTTTTCTATAAGAAAAATAAATTCGTAAATAAAAAAATTTTAAAAATAAGCATGAAATGAATGGTTATATGAAACTTGACTAGACAAATTCTTATTTTTATCAAAAACTAAGTATTTTAACCATTATGTGCGTGATGATTTTTATTCATACATAACTTTATCTTTTATATGAATTTCAGCTTGATGGTTTATGACTTCTTGTACTGAAGTGTTTTAAGTTGAAAACTTTAAATTTTTATGTGATTGAATCATTAAATCGGTTTTTATAGGTATTTGAAAAAGTTTAGTGCGATTCTGCGTGATGAGGTCCAATGGGACCTATTACTAATTACATTAGTGGTTTTAGCACAGTTTAAAAAGCAGTGTAAAGATATTGCGATTTTCGTATTTGGAACAATTAATAACACTAACATCCTTTCAGAAAATACCGTTATTTGGAGAATTTGTCATTTTTGAAGTTTCCATTGGTTTCGTTGCTTGGTAGTACATAATTTTATGTCTTCCGTTGATATATCCAATATAGTGAGAGTAAAAGTGCAAAAAAAGTTATTTGAACTTCATGGAAATCGTGGTCGAAATAAGTTTTTATATTTCTATACATTTTCCAGACCTATCGGCTCCTGGAATTTGGCAAGATGTGCCTCAATTTAGACCAAGTTTGAAACAACCACTGTGCACATAATACTGCGAGCAAAACGATCGGCACTAAAAAAATCGTATTGTTTTTCCTTCAAAAATCCAGTTTGTTAAGAACATTCAACTACAAAAACAATATATTGTTGCTTGGTACGTATAAGGATACTTATAGGTACCACGCCTGCGTCAAACATCAGAGCCACTAGTATACTAATCAAAAATTTTAACATTATCTGTATCCTATTAAAAATTAAATAAAACTCTATATTTACAACCAAATGTTTATATATGCAATTTGTGCATTATAGAAGAGTCCACCTACAGTAAATGATCGAAAAATATCGTAGGGATAACCTCTCTACCATCCTTTTTTTATTGTAGGTCCCACGGGACCTCATCACGCTGGTATCGCTTCCAGTGTTATCACATACAAAAGGGTTAAGAAAGTTTTTGACGTCGTCAACCTTACAGTTTACGACACGCCGTCCCTGGCGCCAAGTCAGGACTATAAGGCGGATGACCCATCGATTTGTGAAAGTTCACACTATCGTGGTGAAGAGTGATTCGTCTTCGGCGGTTGGTTTTCCCGATTTCTGGGAAGACAACTGGCAAATAATTGACTGTGTACTACCGGTACGATTGTGTGGCATCCGACAATTTTTTTACGATCAAATAATCATGCAATATTGAATGTATTGAAGTAAATTTTGCAAGTACTCTCAAAAAAAGTTTACTTGAATCCAAAGATTTTGACCTTCCCTTAAAGATTTTGGTATTGATTCCGAGCCAAAGATGCGGCTTCTTTAAAATAAAGACATTTTTTACGGAACTCCCTGGCTTTAAATCTAGGATCAATAATATTAAAATTGAATACAGATCTCATTCATCGATTTTTATTTTCTTTTTGCGATATATTAATAAAGGTATTTATGTACAAACAAATTCCAATTTCAAAATCCAAATTATGCCAGGTACTTCAAAGTAAAAACAGTTTTCTTAATGCTAAAAAAACTTTAAACCAAAGATGCAAATCCTTAAAATAAGTCTTAGCCTATATTTGAAGCGTTTTTATCTTAAATTTAAAAATTCAATATGTCAGATGAGTTAAAGATCAGACTTAAATGTTTCCCATATTTTTATACCCACCACCATAGAATGGTGACGTGGGTATAAAAAGTTTGTCATTCCGTTTGTAACATATCGAAATATCGATTTCCGACTATATAAAGTATATATATTCTTGATCAGGGAGAAATTCTAAGATGATATAGTCATGTCCGTCTGTCTGTCTGTCTGTTGTAATCACGCTACAGTATTCAATAATAAAGCAATCGTGCTGAAATTTCGCACAAACTCGTCTTTTGTCTGCAGGCAGGTCAAGTTCGAAGATGGGCTATATCGGTCTAAGTTTTGATATAGTCCCCATATAAACCGACCTCCCGATTTGGGGTCTTGACGTTTAAACTTGACGTATTTATTTCAATTTTGCATTTAAAAATCCTGAACACCCCTCATTTTGAAGGTGTGTGTGTGTTTGTAGAATGTTGCTCCTATTTTGATTTTGGAATTCAGTCTTCAGTTGTCAAAATGCCGTCCAAGCAAGAAGAGCAGCGTATCAAAATTTTGCTCGCGCATCGCGAAAATCCGAGCTACTCGCACGCAAAGCTGGCAAAATCGCTAAAAGTTGCCAAATCAAATGTAATTAAAGTGTTTGGGGAACGTTTGTCGACAGCCAGGAAGTCTAGATCGGGGGGAAATCGAAAACCGCTGAGACGACAAAGAGAGTTGCCGGTAGTTTCAAGCGAAACCCTAACCTCTCTCTCCGAGATGCCACAAATAAACTGGGTGTATCGTCTACAACCGTGCATCGAGTCAAAAAACGAGCCGGACTATCGACTTACAAGAAGGTAGTGACTCCAAATCTCGATGATAAACAAAATACGACGGCCAAAGCGCGATCCCGGAGGCTGTACACGACGATGCTGACGAAGTTTGACTGCGTGGTAATGTACGACGAAACCTACGTCAAAGCCGACTACAAGCAGCTTCCGGGACAGGAGTTTTATACGGCAAAAGGAAGGGGAAAGGTATCAGATATTTTCAAGCACATAAAACTGTCAAAGTTCGCAAAGAAATATCTGGTTTGGCAAGCCATCTGTACCTGTGGCTTGAAAAGCAGCATTTTCACAGCTTCCGGGACTGTCAACCAAGAAATTTACGTGAAAAGAGTGTTTGAATAAACGTCTGCTGCCTTTCCTGAAGAAACACGGTTGTTCCGTACTGTTTTGGCCGGATTTGGAATCTTGCCATTACGGTAAAAAGGCCATGGAGTGGTACACCGCCAACAACGTGCAGGTGGTTCCCAAGGACAAGAACCCTCCCAACACGCCAGAGCTCCGCCCAATTGAGAAATACTGGGCTATGGTCAAGCGGAACCTAAAGAAAACCAAAAAAACTGCTAAGGACGAGCAGCAGTTCAAGGCAAACTGGCTTTCTGCGGCGAAGAAGGTGGACAAGGTGGCTGTACAAAATCTGATGGCAGGTGTCAAGCGTGAGGCACGGCAATTCGGATTTGGAAAAGCGAAAGCCTAACTGAATATTTTTCCTGAATTTTATACTAATTGAATTTGAAAAAGAAATTTAATTTGATTTTTTAAATAAACGATTTCACCGATTTACACGCGTTTTCCCTTGACCAAATTTTGACCGTATCACCCTTTAGGAATACAAATAAGTGTGCAAGATATAATTTTATTTTTTAGACTTCTAGAATCCGTAGTTTTTATCCAATTTGCCTGAAATGAGAAATCTACAGGTATTTCGGGACCTAAAATATGAGAGACGAAAATGGCGTGTATTGGTCCATGTTTTGGTTTATCTCCCAAAAAGACCGATCTCCCGATTTTATTTCTTGGGCTTTTAGAAACCATAGTTTTTATTTGCATGAAATTTTAAATCTAGAAGTATTTTAGGAACATAAAGAGGTCTGCCGAAAATGGTGAATATCGGTACATATGCACTGATAATGAAAATTGCTTGCAACTGAATTATAGTTTCCAGATTTTACTTCTGGTCATCATTTAAATAATGGGGGTAAAAATCTACAGTTGTTAGATTTTAAATCAAGGCGTTATTTCATTTTCTTGCACTTTTGAACACGATGTTTATGATTCATCTAAAACTCAAACAAATATGGTTCTTATGAATCCAGAATCTGATCTAGTCTTCATAGGTAAAATCTTTGAATTCATCTTCGGGAAGTGTACTGGTTGAACTGATCTGCTTGTCACCAAATCCCCCTGAAATGTTCACAGGAAACTATAATATTTGATTCATGGTGGTGGGTAGTTAAGATTCGGCCCGGCCGAACTTACTGCTTTATATACTTGTTTGTTTTATTTATATTTTTACAATAAAAACAAATGAAATAAAAATTACATAGTGGCTTACTATCGTGGTTTAATATTTAGAGGATTACATACAAATTGTATACGAACACAATTAAAAACTGCAATCAGAACTCATAATGTGTTTGCCCGTCTCCATTCACTTCACTTGTATTTCAACTTAAAAAAATACTCATATGGCATCACCAATTTCAATTTGTGGCAAACATACTACTATTTACATATTTTTTGTGTCACAAAGAAAGAGCTGTGTGAGCAAGAGCTAAAAACAGCACTCAGAGCCATTTCGAACACTACAAAATACATTTTTTTAATATTATAGAATAAACAATATAATACAAAATATAAGGATATACATATATGTATTTTTCTTTACCAAGTCAGCATCAGTATGAGAAATTTTGGACCAGGAAGCAAGAAACTCAACGGAATTCAACTTTTGAAAGTCTTGTCGCCTTAAATAGTATGTTTGCCTCTACTTATACATATGTCAGCCCACTCCATTGACGCTCCTTTTAAACTGAGGAGCTGCGCCGTCTTCTCTTAAATATAAAGATGTCTGCACAATCAAATTAAATTCCATGGGATATATATTTAGAAATACACGTTTTAAAATAATAAACTTTAATATTGTCCTAGTGTGGCTGAAATGCGTCTCTTCCTTAGAAGTTCGTCTAACAGCCTAAGTATATCTGGATCAACATTCAGAGTTGTCAGTCCATTTAATATCGAGCTCGGATGGACGTTATTGAACGCCCCTTCGATGTCTAGAAACGCCACGATAGTGTATTCTTTGACAGATAGTGAGCTTTCAATAAAGCTGACTAGTTCATGTAATGCGGTCTCAGTAGATCTGCCCTTCGAGTATGCATGTTGTCGTTTCGAGAGCAAACTTGAATCGACGCTAGTTCTAAGATAAATATCCATCATCCTCTCCAGAGTCTTAAGTAGGAATGATGATAAGCTGATTGGTCGGAAATCCTTCGCATTCGAGTGAGAGGCTTTTCCCGCTTTAGGTATGAAAACGGCTTTTGATTCCCTCCACTTTCGTGGAATATATGCTAAGTTGATACATCCTATATATATCGCCGACACCCAGGGGATAATTCTGTCAGCCACCGCTTGTAACTCCGCCGGAGTAATTCCATCAGGTCCGGGGGATTTGAATGATCCAAAGCTATTTAACGCCCATTTTATTCTACATTCTGATACAATTTCCTCGATAGGAAACGACCGCTGAGCCACTGTGGCACCTCCAGTGCATGGTTCAACCGTCTGATTTCCGGGAAAATGTGTTTCCAATAGTACCTCCAGCGTCTCCTCACTGGACGTTGTCCAATTGCCCTCCGATGTTTTAATGAAACCTGGAGCGGAGCTCGTGGATGCTAGAACCTTCCGTAGTCTGGAAGCCTCGGACGTATTCTCAATGCTGCTGCAGTAATCATTCCAAGATTTATGCTGAGCCTTTCTCAGTTCTCGCTTGTCTCCTCTCAGATTCTTCTTGTAAGCGTCCCAATCCACAGGAGCTCTGGTGGACTTTGCTTTGTTAACGAGCTTCCTGCACGATTTCCTCATATTACCTAACTCCGTAGACCACCATGGTGGTCGATTTTTCCCCCTTGGCTTCCCTTTAGGGCATGCAGCTTTCAGTGAAATGTTGAAGGCTTTAGTAATCCTCTCCACTGCGTGTTCGATAACTTGCACAGTGCTCATATTTGTCTCTGGTATTTCCGGTATCATCATATTGAACGATTCCCTATACCTATTCCAGTCAGCTTTCCTAACATTTGGCGGAAATATGGTCTTGGTGGTATGAACATCAAATTTGAAACTGATGTAGCGATGATCTGAGAAGCTGTGTTCACTTAAAACCTGCCACTCAGATATCATTTCATTCAGTTCTTGCGAGGCCAAGGTGATGTCCAAAACCTCTTGCCTGTTTTTAGTGACAAAGGTAGGGGCATCTCCCTTGTTGCAAACTACCAGATTAGTACGCAAAATAAACTCTATTAGCGACTCTCCCCTTGCATTAGTATCACTACTTCCCCATATGATATGATGCGCATTCGCATCGCATCCCATAATGAGTTTCGTCTTTGTTTTCAGTGACTCCTCAACTAAGGTCTTAACGGCACATGGAGGCATCTCCCTGTCATGTCCCATATAGACCGAAGATACCCAATATTTGCATTTGGCTATTTCTAAATTGGCAACGACAGTGTCTGCATTGCACATTGAAGGAAGCAGAAACAAGTTAAGCTCGTTTTTAGCAATTATACAGGCTCGAATTACATCATTACCAGTATACTGCAATAGTTTGAACCCCGGAGTACTTAATTCACATATTTTGTTTCTATAAACATATGGTTCTTGAATAAGAACTACGTCTATGTCCCCTTTCATCAGGAGAACTTTTAAGGCAGCACATGCAGCCTTACAATGATGAAGATTTATCTGGAGGATCCGTAGGACCATCGAGATTTTCAACAACCGTCACATCAGCCGCTTCAATCGAGTCATCAAGAATGTCCTCTTCAGAGATATCGGTGACTCTCGCAATAACCATAGGTTCAACTTTGGTGAGTTCTGAGGCAGTAGAAGCCTCCTCGACTTCGCAAGAGGATCCGCTTACTTCTGATTCAGACAGAGGCTTGTCCATTTCTGAATCCTTTAGCTGATCGTTTTTATACACCTTCATTTGGAGGTATCCACGCATGTGCTCTAGGTCTAGCCGGTATGTCTTTCTTCTCGACTAACTCTAGAGCAGCTCCTTCCCAAACTTCGCCAATTAGTATCAGAGCAGCTTTAAAACATTCTATAGACCTCTGGTCCTCAAATGCGTCTAGCTTAAATCGTCCTTGATACCAATCAGCCTCTTGGTGTCGAGGATCTGGGCCGGGAAACTTTTCCAGCACCTGTGAGTAGACGCCAGACAAAGCATTCTCAATTTCCCCCCATTTTTGCTTTGGAATCATACCGTCCAATGCTCCTTTATTTATGATAGCCATCACAAGGCTGTCTTTAGCAACTGAGGCAAACGATCGTTGATCCCTTTTGGAGGATGGCAGCTCATCCGGTGATCGTTCCCTTTTTCCAGCCTCAAGAATTCCTTGAGCCCATTTTAAGGAATCGCTTTGTTTAGCCGACAACGTGCTTGGGTCGACTGATCCTAATTTCTTTAGGATAAACAAAGCATTTCTGAGGGATTACCTCCCTTTGATGCCGTGAGGGATTACCTCCCTTTGATGCCGTTACCTTGGAAAAAGTTCGACTTGTCAAATTGTCGCCACATGTCGATTAGTCTACAGGTCGAATAATTGGGCCTAACTCTTGGTCATTGCCCAAATTTATAACTCCAGTCGATACCCGTTCACTGGGCCCTGAAGTTAGCAACCCAGTGGATGTCTTTGAATTTCTCTGCATGGTGGCCTAATATCCCACCACACTTGAAATTCGTAGTAGGTACTTATTACGATGATTTTATCCGCTATTAAAAAACACGTCCGTTCCGTTCGACGGTACTGAACTGAATGATAAGATATCTGAGTGGCAAGTTTTGAGGGAACATAGCTTCTCAGATCATCGCTACATCAGTTTCAGATTGGCTGTTCGTACTTCAAAGACCATATTTCCGCCAAATGTTAGGAAAGCTGATTGGAATAGGTATAGGGAATCGTTCAATTCGATGATACCGGAAATGCCGGAGACAAATATGAGCACTGTGCAAGATATCGAACACGCAGTGGAGCGGATTACTAAGGCCTTCAACATTTCACTGAAAGCTGCTTGCCCTAGAGGAAAGCCAAGGGGAAAAAATCGGCCGCCATGGTGGACTACGGAGTTAAGTAATATGAGGAAATCCTGCAGGAAGCTCTTTAACAAAGCAAAGTCCACAAGAGCTCCGGAGGATTGGGACACTTACAAGATGAATCTGAGAGAATATAAACGAGAACTGAGAAGGTCTCAACAAAACTCTTGGGATGATTACTGTAGCAGTATTGAGAATACGTCAGAGGCTTCCAGACTACGGAAGGTACTAGCATCCACTAACACCGCTCCAGGTTTCATTAAAACATCGGAGGGAAATTGGACAACGTCCAGTGAGGAGACGTTGGAGGTACTTTTGGACACACACTTCCCTGGAAATCAGACGGTTGAACCATGTTCCGGCGGTGTAACAGAGGCTCAGCGATCATTTCCTATCGAGGAAATTGTGTCGGAATCTAGAATAAAATGGGCTTTAAATAGCTTTGGACCATTCAAATCCCCCGGACCTGATGGAATTACTCCGGCGGAGTTACAGGCAGTGGCTGAAAGAGTTATCCCCTGGTTGACGGTGATATATAAACGATGTGTAAACTTAGCATATATTCCAGAAAAGTGGAGGGAAACAAAAGTTGTCTTCATACCTAAAGCAGGGAAAGCCTCTCACTCGAGTGCGAAGGATTTCCGACCAATCAGCTTATCCTCATTCCTACTTAAGACCCTGGAGAGGATGATAGACATGTATCTTAGAAATAGCGTGGATTCAAGTTTGCTCTCGAAACGACAGCATGCATACTCGAAGGGCAGGTCTACTGAGACCGCATTGCATGAACTAGTCAGCTTTATTGAAAGCTCACTATCTGTCAAAGAATACACAATCGTGGCGTTTCTAGACATCGAAGGGGCGTTCAATAATGTCCATCCGAGCTCGATATTAAATGGACTGACAACTCTGAATGTTGATCCAGGTATACTGAGGCTGTTAGACGAACTTCTAATAAAGAGACGTATTTCAGCCACACTAGGACAAGCAAACATACAAAGGTATGTGAACGTAGGCACTCCCCAAGGAGGAGTTCTATCACCTCTTCTTTGGAATGTTGCTATAAACAACCTTCTGGTTTCTCTAGAAAAAGAAAGGATAAAAGTGGTGGCATACGCAGATGATGTGGCGCTAGCAGTCAGGGGAAAATTCCCATCCACAATCAGAGATATTATACAGAGAGCCCTCCGGATGACTGAGAAATGGGCGAAAGATAATGGTCTTGGTGTAAATCCAGCAAAGACAGAACTAGTCATGTACTGCAAAGATCGTAAAACTCCCACGGTTAGGCCCATTTCCTTAGGGGGTACTGAAATTCCCTTTGGTGAGTGTGCAAAATACCTTGGCGTTATTTTGGACAGGAAGCTGAATTTTAGGCTTAATATTGAAGAGAGGGCGAGAAAAGCCACGGTAGCTTTGTACTCGTGCAAAAAGGCAATAGGGAAAAAGTGGGGACTAAAACCAAAAATTGTGCATTGGCTATACACTGCAGTAGTTAGACCTATAATGCTATATGGTGTTGTAGTCTGGTGGCCGGCACTTCAGAAACCGACTTGTTTAGATAAAGTTAAGCGTATGGCGAGCTTATGTATCTCAGGCGCATTTAGTAAAACAGGAATTAATGTCATGCTACATCTATTGCCTTTAGACATTTTGGCCAAACAGTCAGCTGCAACAACGGCTGTGCGGTTGCGCGAGCTATCGCTGTGGTCGGAAAAAATGTACGGTCATAGTTCGGTCCTCAAAATAATGCCAGATGTGCCTAACGTAGTGGATTATACCCTGGCAAAACCACTTTTCGACAAAAAGTTTGAAACTCTAATTCCCAACAGTGAGGCGTGGTGTACACAGACCCCGGGGAATAAAAGATATATAGATTTCTATACTGATGGCTCCAAATTGAATGGACAAGTGGGGTTCGGAGTATATTCTAAAGATCTGGAAATTCGAATAGCGAAAAGATTACCTAATCACTGTAGTGTTTTTCCGGTATGTCTTTCTTCTCGACTAACTCTAGAGCAGCTCCTTCCCAAACTTCGCCAATTAGTATCAGAGCAGCTTTAAAACATTCTATAGACCTCTGGTCCTCAAATGCGTCTAGCTTAAATCGTCCTTGATACCAATCAGCCTCTTGGTGTCGAGGATCTGGGCCGGGAAACTTTTCCAGCACCTGTGAGTAGACGCCAGACAAAGCATTCTCAATTTCCCCCCATTTTTGCTTTGGAATCATACCGTCCAATGCTCCTTTATTTATGATAGCCATCACAAGGCTGTCTTTAGCAACTGAGGCAAACGATCGTTGATCCCTTTTGGAGGATGGCAGCTCATCCGGTGATCGTTCCCTTTTTCCAGCCTCAAGAATTCCTTGAGCCCATTTTAAGGAATCGCTTTGTTTAGCCGACAACGTGCTTGGGTCGACTGATCCTAATTTCTTTAGGATAAACAAAGCATTTCTGAGGGATTACCTCCCTTTGATGCCGTGAGGGATTACCTCCCTTTGATGCCGTTACCTTGGAAAAGGTTCGACTTGTCAAATTGTCGCCACATGTCGATTAGTCTACAGGTCGAATAATTGGGCCTAACTCTTGGTCATTGCCCAAATTTATAACTCCAGTCGATACCCGTTCACTGGGCCCTGAAGTTAGCAACCCAGTGGATGTCTTTGAATTTCTCTGCATGGTGGCCTAATATCCCACCACACTTGAAATTCGTAGTAGGTACTTATTACGATGATTTTATCCGCTATTAAAAAACACGTCCGTTCCGTTCGACGGTACTGAACTGAATGATAAGATATCTGAGTGGCAAGTTTTGAGGGAACATAGCTTCTCAGATCATCGCTACATCAGTTTCAGATTGGCTGTTCGTACTTCAAAGACCATATTTCCGCCAAATGTTAGGAAAGCTGATTGGAATAGGTATAGGGAATCGTTCAATTCGATGATACCGGAAATGCCGGAGACAAATATGAGCACTGTGCAAGATATCGAACACGCAGTGGAGCGGATTACTAAGGCCTTCAACATTTCACTGAAAGCTGCTTGCCCTAGAGGAAAGCCAAGGGGAAAAAATCGGCCGCCATGGTGGACTACGGAGTTAAGTAATATGAGGAAATCCTGCAGGAAGCTCTTTAACAAAGCAAAGTCCACAAGAGCTCCGGAGGATTGGGACACTTACAAGATGAATCTGAGAGAATATAAACGAGAACTGAGAAGGTCTCAACAAAACTCTTGGGATGATTACTGTAGCAGTATTGAGAATACGTCAGAGGCTTCCAGACTACGGAAGGTACTAGCATCCACTAACACCGCTCCAGGTTTCATTAAAACATCGGAGGGAAATTGGACAACGTCCAGTGAGGAGACGTTGGAGGTACTTTTGGACACACACTTCCCTGGAAATCAGACGGTTGAACCATGTTCCGGCGGTGTAACAGAGGCTCAGCGATCATTTCCTATCGAGGAAATTGTGTCGGAATCTAGAATAAAATGGGCTTTAAATAGCTTTGGACCATTCAAATCCCCCGGACCTGATGGAATTACT
Source organism: Haematobia irritans (assembly GCF_050003625.1). Lineage (NCBI taxonomy): Eukaryota > Metazoa > Arthropoda > Insecta > Diptera > Muscidae > Haematobia > Haematobia irritans. Next base: position 110,915,213 of record NC_134398.1, on the reverse strand, counting down.
CCGGCGGAGTTACAGGCAGTGGCTGAAAGAGTTATCCCCTGGTTGACGGTGATATATAAACGATGTGTAAACTTAGCATATATTCCAGAAAAGTGGAGGGAAACAAAAGTTGTCTTCATACCTAAAGCAGGGAAAGCCTCTCACTCGAGTGCGAAGGATTTCCGACCAATCAGCTTATCCTCATTCCTACTTAAGACCCTGGAGAGGATGATAGACATGTATCTTAGAAATAGCGTGGATTCAAGTTTGCTCTCGAAACGACAGCATGCATACTCGAAGGGCAGGTCTACTGAGACCGCATTGCATGAACTAGTCAGCTTTATTGAAAGCTCACTATCTGTCAAAGAATACACAATCGTGGCGTTTCTAGACATCGAAGGGGCGTTCAATAATGTCCATCCGAGCTCGATATTAAATGGACTGACAACTCTGAATGTTGATCCAGGTATACTGAGGCTGTTAGACGAACTTCTAATAAAGAGACGTATTTCAGCCACACTAGGACAAGCAAACATACAAAGGTATGTGAACGTAGGCACTCCCCAAGGAGGAGTTCTATCACCTCTTCTTTGGAATGTTGCTATAAACAACCTTCTGGTTTCTCTAGAAAAAGAAAGGATAAAAGTGGTGGCATACGCAGATGATGTGGCGCTAGCAGTCAGGGGAAAATTCCCATCCACAATCAGAGATATTATACAGAGAGCCCTCCGGATGACTGAGAAATGGGCGAAAGATAATGGTCTTGGTGTAAATCCAGCAAAGACAGAACTAGTCATGTACTGCAAAGATCGTAAAACTCCCACGGTTAGGCCCATTTCCTTAGGGGGTACTGAAATTCCCTTTGGTGAGTGTGCAAAATACCTTGGCGTTATTTTGGACAGGAAGCTGAATTTTAGGCTTAATATTGAAGAGAGGGCGAGAAAAGCCACGGTAGCTTTGTACTCGTGCAAAAAGGCAATAGGGAAAAAGTGGGGACTAAAACCAAAAATTGTGCATTGGCTATACACTGCAGTAGTTAGACCTATAATGCTATATGGTGTTGTAGTCTGGTGGCCGGCACTTCAGAAACCGACTTGTTTAGATAAAGTTAAGCGTATGGCGAGCTTATGTATCTCAGGCGCATTTAGTAAAACAGGAATTAATGTCATGCTACATCTATTGCCTTTAGACATTTTGGCCAAACAGTCAGCTGCAACAACGGCTGTGCGGTTGCGCGAGCTATCGCTGTGGTCGGAAAAAATGTACGGTCATAGTTCGGTCCTCAAAATAATGCCAGATGTGCCTAACGTAGTGGATTATACCCTGGCAAAACCACTTTTCGACAAAAAGTTTGAAACTCTAATTCCCAACAGTGAGGCGTGGTGTACACAGACCCCGGGGAATAAAAGATATATAGATTTCTATACTGATGGCTCCAAATTGAATGGACAAGTGGGGTTCGGAGTATATTCTAAAGATCTGGAAATTCGAATAGCGAAAAGATTACCTAATCACTGTAGTGTTTTTCAGGCTGAAATATTAGCAATAAGAGAGGTGGCGAATTGGCTGAGAAGTAATGTTCCAACAAATATTGGCATTAATATATACTCAGACAGTCAACCTGCAATAAAATCCTTGGACTCTGTGTTCCTCAACTCGAAAACGGCCATCGACTGCCGCAAATCTCTCAATGAGATGGCTGAGCAGTACAATATTCACCTAATATGGGTGCCTGGCCATAGGAACATACCGGGGAACTGCGAAGCGGATGAGTTGGCAAGGCTAGGGACTACCTTACATATTCCAGGGGAACTGGAATTTGTTGGTATGCCCCTAGCTACCTGCAAGCTCATGCTGCGTGAGAAGGCTGTTAGGATGGCAAATGTTCGATGGGAGAATTGCAAGGGTTGTAACGACACCAAGCAAATATGGCCCCATTTCAACTTAAACCGCACACTAGATTTGCTAATGTTCTCGAGACGTCAGATATCACTCCTGATATCTGCTATAACGGGTCGCTGCCTGATAGGCGATTTTGCAAAAACTATTGGCGCGAAGTATAATGACTATTGTATGAGCTGTCATGATGCGGAGGAAAAAGAATCAATTAAACACCTCTTGTGTGAGTGTCCTGCATTTTGTGTAAAGCGCAAGCAACTTTTAGGAGCATATAGCTTCAGATTACTGGCGGATCTGGAAAACGTTAACTTAAGCAGTCTGCTAATGTTTTTGGAACAATCTGGTTGGTTCAACAAAGAAAAATAATCAAGAAGGTTCAGCGGTTAAAACTAGAAGTGCCCATATGTAATAGGTACTTTTAGTTAATGTGGTATCACAATGGACTGAATAGTCTAAGTGAGCCTGAATCTTAATCGGGCTGCCACTTTAACCTAACCTAACCTAACATAGAATTAACATTTTAGCTATGCGTGCCAAATTTGGTTAAAATCGGTTCAGATTTAGATATAGCTCCCATATATATGCTTTTCTGATTTCGACCAAAATGGTCAAAATACCAACATGTTCCTTGTAAAATCGCCACTGCTTAGTCGAAAAGTTGTAAAAATGTTTCTAATTTTCCTAATCTTCTAATACATATATATCGAGCGATAAATCATAAATAAACTTTTGCGAAGTTTATTTAAAATTGCTTCAGATTTAAATGTTTCCCATATTTTTTGACTAACATTGTGTTCCAGCCTAGTGCATTAGCCGACTTAAATTTTGAGTCTATAGATTTTGTAGAAGTCTATCAAATTCTGTCCAGATCGAGTGATATTTAAATGTATGTATTTGGGACAAACCTTTATAAAGGGTGATTCTTTTGAGGTTAGGATTTTCATGCATTAGTATTTGACAGATCACGTGGGATTTCAGACATGGTGTCAAAGAGAAAGATGCTCAGTATGCTTTGACATTTCATCATGAATAGACTTACTAACGAGCAACGCTTGCAAATCATTGAATTTTATTACCAAAATCAGTGGCAGAAAATCCGCTTTTTTATCGACAAATTTTGTTCAGCGATGAGGCTCATTTCTGGTTGAATGGCTACGTAAATAAGCAAAATTGCCGCATTTGGAGTGAAGAGCAACCAGAAGCCGTTCAAGAACTGCCCATGCATCCCGAAAAATGCACTGTTTGGTGTGGTTTGTACGCTGGTGGAATCATTGGACCGTATTTTTTCAAAGATGCTGTTGGACGGAACGTTACGGTGAATGGCGATCGCTATCGTTCGATGCTAACAAACTTTTTGTTGCCAAAAATGGAAGAACTGAACTTGGTTGACATGTGGTTTCAACAAGATGGCCCTACATGCCACACAGCTCGCGATTCTATGGCCATTTTGAGGGAAAACTTCGGAGAACAATTCATCTCAAGAAATGGACCGGTAAGTTGGCCACCAAGATCATGCGATTTGACGCCTTTAGACTATTTTGTGTGGGGCTACGTCAAGTCTAAAGTCTACAGAAATAAGCCAGCAACTATTCCAGCTTTGGAAGACAACATTTCCGAAGAAATTCGGGCTATTCCGGCCGAAATGCTCGAAAAAGTTGCCCAAAATTGGACTTTCCGAATGGACCACCTAAGACGCAGCCGCGGTCAACATTTAAATGAAATTATCTTCAAAAAGTAAATGTCATGGACCAATCTAACGTTTCAAATAAAGAACCGATGAGATTTTGCAAATTTTATGCGTTTTTTTTTTTTTAAAGTTATCAAGCTCTTAACAAATCACCCTTTATATAGCCCCCAACACATTTGACGGATGTGATATGGTATCGAAAATTTAGATCTACAAAGTGGAGCAGGGTATTATATAGTCGGCCCCGCCCGACTTTAGACTCTCCTTACTTGTTTAAATATGTATTAATTTATGTTTCTCCTCACTTTCTTGTGAGGAGACAATAAATAGTTCGCTGTCAATTATGGTCAGAGCACACTATAATACTAAAAGAATTTGACAAACAAAATGGAAGCTCGGTTCAAGTTTGCCAACCGAACACTTCACAAGCGTACGGATTCTCTCTCTCTCTCTCACAAAATAAAATTTTCTTAACCTGAATATTAGCTTCTTCCATTTTTTTCCTTATATTCAGTGAAATAAAGAATATATTTAAGTTACTAAATAAATAGTATTTATAACTCTGAATAGGGTTTCCATATGGATAATTTTCAAAAGAGAACTTTCACTTTAAAAAAAGAGAACATATTAACTAAAAAAGAGTTTACAATAAAAAAATTCTTTATTAAATAATTCATAATTTTATTGATGTTAAAATAATAATAGTTTCTAATGATAGAAACAACGAAATAAATATATAATAAAACAATAAAAAACAAAAAGAATCACATTTTCTTAAAAATAAACAGAATAAATTCAAAAATACGCTGTCAAAAATAAAACACACATGTTCCTATGATCTCGCCCACAATTGACGACGACAACGTATTGGCGTATTTACGTCGTACGTTCAATTACATCTATTTCTAATTTTTACGCAGTACGTCGAAACGTCGCAATTGTGTTCCGGCCTTTAATTTTTCAACAGATTTAACCCAGTAAACAATTAGTGGCGAACAATTGTTACGAATTGCTACTAAATAAATAAAATTCCATCAATCTAGGAGTTTTTTTTTTTGAAATAGAGTACATAAAGAGCACTGTTGGACATAAAAATACGGCACCAAAAAAAGAGAGTGAACAAAAAGATACGAACAGAAAAAGAGAACATGTTCTCTTTAAAAGAAATGTAATGGACAGCCTAACTCTGAATTTAAAATGAACGATCCACCCGACGAATCTAATCAACCAATTATTTATGATAGAACCAAAAGAATGCCAATTATTTCGCCTGGGGCGAAATATTTAGTAATGAAACGATGTGACAATGACTTGACTCTCACTGGTGTCTCCCCTTCCTAATAAAGAAGGTGGTAGATAGTGCATGAGGAGGAGAGGTTGAAATGTGTAAAAAACTAAGAAACGGTACAATCCTAATAAAAACAAAAAACTATACGCAAGCAACTAAACTCATTCAATTATATTCCCTGAACCACGAAATCAAGTAGAGATGAGCGAGCATAGAACACTTAACTGCTCGCGGGGTGTAATTTATGCACAAGATCTCTTTGGAACACCAGAAGAAGAAATACTAAATGAGCTTAGGCTTAAGCAAGTTAATAAAGTCGAAAAAATCAAGAAAAAATTTGGAGAAGAATTGAAAGAGACAGGATTAATTATTCTCACTTTCAACACAGCAGCAATACCAAATGAAATTAAAGTTGGGTACGAGAACGTGATCGTCAATCCATACATACCTCTCCCACTCAAGTGTAAAAATTGTCTTCGTTTTGGACATCATCGTAATAACTGCAACAACACTCAACTATGTACAATATGCTCGAAAGATAATCACACCGAGCCCGACCAAAACTGTACCCAGCCAGCTTCTTGCATTAACTGCATAGAAAACATAAACCATTCTCCTAACAGCAAAACTTAAGCCATATTTTTGAGAGAAAGAGAAATCGAAACAATCATCACTCTTGAGAAGGTAAATAAAAAAGTACCAACACGCAAATATTACGAACGCCACCCATCCAAATCGTACTCTAACACTGTAAACTCTCAAAATACAACAACAAACAAGTCATCTCCATCACCAACCCATATCCAAACCCAACCAAACTCACAACAATTAAATGGACCATCAACTTCAGCAATCTCTTCACCCAAAACGAAGAGTGATTCGACACGTTTAATTACCGATTACTCTGATGTTACTACGCAACCTGACATATCTGATACTGAAACGAACCAACTAAACAAATCAACTCACAACAATTAAATGGACCATCAACTTCAGCAATCTCTTCACCCAAAACGAAGAGTGATTCGACACGTTTAATTACCGATTACTCTGATGTTACTACGCAACCTGACATATCTGATACTGAAACGAACCAACTAAACAAATTTTTTGCTACTATATTTCAACCGTCGAACGGAACGGACGTGTTTTTTAATAGCGGATAAAATCATCGTAATAAGTACCTACTACGAATTTCAAGTGTGGTGGGATATTAGGCCACCATGCAGAGAAATTCAAAGACATCCACTGGGTTGCTAACTTCAGGGCCCAGTGGACGGGTATCGACTGGAGTTATAAATTTGGGCAATGACCAAGAGTTAGGCCCAATTAGTCGACCTGTAGACGGGTCGACAGGTGGCGACAATTTGACAAGTCGGACCTTTTCCAAGGTAACGGCATCAAAAGGAGGTAATCCCTCACGAAAGAGATTCAAAGAACGCAGAAATGCTTTGTTTATCCTAAAGAAATTAGGATCAGTCGACCCAAGCACGTTGTCGGCTAAACAAAGCGATTCCTTAACATGGGCTCAAGGAATTCTTGAGGCTGGAAAAAGGGAACGATCACCGGATGAGCTGCCATCCTCCAAAAGGGATCAACGATCGTTTGCCTCAGTTGCTAAAGACAGCCTTGTGATGGCTATCATAAATAAAGGAGCATTGGACGGTATGGTTCCAAAGCAAAAATGGGGGGAAATTGAGAATGCTTTGTCTGGCGTCTACTCACAGGTGCTGGAAAAGTTTCCCGGCCCAGATCCTCGACACCAAGAGGCTGCTTGGTATCAAGGACGATTTAAGCTAGTCGCATTTGAGGACCAGAGGTCTATAGAATGTTTTAAAGCTGCTCTGATACTAATTGGTGAAGTTTGGGAAGGAGCTGCTCTAGAGTTAGTCGAGAAGAAAGACATACCGGCTAGACCAAGAGCACATGCGTGGATACCTGCAAACCCTCCTGACCCTGAATCTATTTTAAATAGACTGAAACAATGCAATCCAGATCTTCCAACAGCTGATTGGAAGGTTGGCCGTTTGGATGAAGTGGATGGGCCAAGACGGCATGCAGTGTTTATATTGAACACTCAGTCTTTGCCACATCTAGCAAAGTCCCAGGGCCGTGTATGTTATGGCTTTCATTATATCCAAATGAAGGTGTATAAAAACGATCAGCTAAAGGATTCAGAAATGGACAAGCCTCTGTCTGAATCAGAAGTAAGCGGATCCTCTTGCGAAGTCGAGGGGGATACCAAGACATTTGAAGACATGGATAGATACCGTATGCGTGAGGAGGCTTCTACTGCCTCAGAACTCACCAAAGTTGAACCTATGGTTATTGCGAGAGTCACCGATATCTCTGAAGAGGACATTCTTGATGACTCGATTGAAGCGGCTGATGTGACGGTTGTTGAAAATCTCGATGGTCCTACGGATCCTCCAGATAAATCTTCATCATTGTAAGGCTGCATGTGCTGCCTTAAAAGTTCTCCTGATGAAAGGGGACATAGATATAGTTCTTATTCAAGAACCATATGTTTATAAAAACAAAATATGTGAATTAAGTACTCCGGGGTTCAAACTATTGCAGTATACTGGTAATGATGTAAATTGAGCCTGTATAATGGCTAAAAACGAGCTCAACTTGTTTCTGCTTCCTTCAATGTGCAATACAGACACTGTCGTTGCAAGTTTAGAAATAGCCAAATGCAAATATTGGGTATCTTCGGTCTACATGGGACATGACAGGGAGATGCCTCCATATGCCGTTAAGACCTTAGTGGAGGAGTCACTGAAAACAAAGACGAAACTCATTATGGGATGCGATGCGAATGCACATCATAGTATATGGGGAAGTAGTGATACTAATGCAAGGGGAGAGTCGCTAATAGAGTTTATTTTGCGTACTAATCTGGTAGTTTGCAACAAGGGAGATGTCCCAACCTTTGTCACTAAAAACAGGCAAGAGGTTTTGGACATCACCTTGGCCTCGCAAGAACTGAATGAAATGATATCTGAGTGGCAGGTTTTAAGTGAACACAGCTTCTCAGATCATCGCTACATCAGTTTTAAATTTGATGTTCATATCACCAAGATCATATTTCCGCCAAATGTTAGGAAAGCTGACTGGAATAGGTATAGGGAATCGTTCAATATGATGATACCGGAAATAACAGAGACAAATATGAGAAATGTGCAAGATATCGAACACGCAGTGGAGCGGATTACTAAGGCCTTCAACATCTCACTGAAAGCTGCATGCCCTAGAGGAAAGCCAAGGGGGAAACATCGACCACCATGGTGGTCTACGGAAATAAGTAATATGAGGAAATCCTGCAGGAAGCTCTTTAACAAGGCAAAGTCCACCAGAGCCCCTGAGGACTGGGACGCTTACAAGAAGAATCTGAGAGGATACAAGCGAGAACTGAGAAAGGCTCAGCATAACTCTTGGAATGCTTACTGCAGCAGTATTGAGAATACGTCCGAGGCTTCCAGACTACGGAAGGTTCTAGCATCCACCAACTCCGCTCCAGGTTTCATTAAAACATCGGAGGGCAATTGGACAACGTCCAGTGAGGAGACGCTGGAGGTACTATTGGACACACATTTTCCTGGAAATCAGACGGTTGAACCATGTACTGGCGGTGCCACAGTTGCTCAGCGGTCGTTTCCTGTCGAGGACATTGTATCGGAAACTAGAATAAGATGGGCGCTAAATAGCTTTGGACCATTCAAATCCCCTGGACCTGATGGAATTACTCCGGCGGAGTTACAAGCTGTAACTGACAAAATTATCCCCGGGTTGTCGGTGATATATAAAGGATGTATCAACTTATCATATATCCCAGGAAAGTGGAGGGAAACAAAAGTCGTTTTCATACCTAAAGCGGGAAAAGCCTCTCACTCGAGGGCGAAGGATTTCCGACCAATCAGCTTATCCTCATTCCTACTTAAGACTCTGGAGAGGATGATAGATATTTATCTTAGAACTAGCATCGATTCAAGTTTGTTCTCGAAACGACAGCATGCATACTCGAAGGGCAGGTCTACTGAGACCGCACTACATGAACTAGTCAGCTTTATTGAAAGCTCACTATCTGTCAAAGAATACACAATCGTGGCGTTTCTAGACATCGAAGGGGCGTTCAATAATGTCCATCCGAGCTCGATATTAAATGGACTGACAACTCTGAATGTTGATCCATGTATACTCAGGCTGTTAGACGAACTGCTAATGAAGAGACGTATTTCAGCCACACTAGGGCAAGCGAGCATACAAAGGTATGTGAACAGAGGCACTCCCCAAGGAGGAGTTCTATCACCTCTTCTTTGGAATGTTGCTATAAACAACCTTCTGGTTTCCCTAGAAAAAGAATGGATAAAAGTGGTGGCATACGCAGATGATGTGGCGCTAGCAGTCAGGGGAAAATTCCCATCAACAGTTAGAGATATTATACAGAGAGCCCTCCGGATGACTGAGAAATGGGCGAAAGATAATGGTCTTGGGGTAAATCCTGCAAAGACAGAATTAGTCATGTACTGCAAAGATCGCAAAACTCCCACGGTTAGGCCTATTTCCTTAGGGGGTATTGAAATTCCCTTTGGTGATTGTGCAAAATACCTTGGCGTTATTTTGGACAGGAAGCTGAACTTTAAGCTTAATATTGAAGAAAGGGCGAGGAAGGCAACTGTAGCTTTGTACTCGTGCAAAAAGGCAATAGGAAAAAAGTGGGGACTAAAACCAAAAATTGTGTATTGGCTATACACGGCAGTGGTTAGACCTATAATGCTATATGGTGTTGTAGTCTGGTGGCCGGCACTTCAGAAACCGACTGGTTTAGATAAAGTTCAGCGTATGGCGTGTTTGTGTATTTCAGGCGCATTCAGCAAGACAGGAACAAATTTCCTTAATGTCATGATGCATCTATTGCCTTTAGACATTTTGGCCAAACAGTCAGCTGCAACAACGGCTGTGCGGTTGCGCGAACTATCGCTGTGGTCGGAAAATGGTTACGGTCACAGTTCTGTCCTCAAAATAATGTCAGATGTGCCTAACGTAGTGGATTATACTTTGGCGAGTCCACTTTTCGACAAAAAGTTTGAGACTCTAATCCCCAACAGTGAGGCGTGGTGCACACATACCCCGGGGAATAAAGAATATATAGATTTCTACACTGATGGCTCCAAATTGGATGGACAAGTGGGTTTCGGAGTATATTCTTATGATCTGGAACTTCAAATAGCGAAAAGATTACCCAATCACTGTAGTGTTTTTCAGGCTGAACTATTAGCAATAAGAGAGGTGGCGAATTGGCTGAGAAGTAATGTTCCAAAAAATGTGGGCATTAATATATACTCAGACAGTCAACCTGCAATAAAATCCTTGGACTCTGTGTTCCTCAACTCGAAAACGGCCATCGATTGCCGCAAATCTCTCAATGAGATGGCTGAGCAGTACAATATTCACCTAATATGGGTGCCTGGCCATAGGAACATTCCGGGGAACTGCGAAGCGGATGAGTTGGCAAGGCTAGGGACTACCTTACATATTCCAGGGGAACTAGAATTTGTTGGTATGCCCCTAGCTACCTGCAAGCTCATGCTGCGTGAGAAGGCTGTTATGATGGCAAATGTTCGATGGGAGAATTGCAAGGGTTGTAACGACACCAAGCAAATATGGCCCCATTTCAACTTAAACCGCACACTAGATATGCTAATGTTCTCGAGACGTCAGGTATCACTCCTGATATCTGCTATAACGGGTCGCTGCCTGATAGGAGATTTTGCAAAAACTATTGGCGCGAAGTATAATGACTATTGTATGAGCTGTCATGATGCGGAGGAAAAAGAATCAATTAAACACCTCTTGTGTGAGTGTCCTGCATTTTGTGTAAAGCGCAAGCAACTTTTAGGAGCATATAGCTTCAGATTACTGGCGGATCTGGAAAACGTTAACTTAAGCAGTCTGCTAATATTTTTGGAACAATCTGGTTGGTTCAACAAAGAAAAATAATCAAGAAGGTTCAGCGGTTAAAACTAGAAGTGCCCATATGTAATAGGTACTTTTAGTTAATGTGGTATCACAATGGACTGAATAGTCTAAGTGAGCCTCAATCTTAATCGGGCTGCCACTTTAACCTAACCTAACCTAACAAATCAACCAAAGTAAATAAACCAACCATTCTCCCCAAGAATACAACTAAGCGATTAAGAAAACGAATTGAACAGAACCTAAAGGCCAACACTACCAAAAAAGCTAAAAAATAAATTGTAGATAAAAAACTTTTATCCTATACTTATCTCTAATTCCATAAAATTATATGAATCTAAAAATACTACAATGGAATATTAATGGTTATACTAACAACTATAATCAATTGTTAATACTTATCAAAAAATTTAATCCTAAATTTATCTGTATACAGGAAACACACATTCATGCAGTACTATAGTACTTTTTTCAATACTTTTTCACCCTGATCAGTACCGAAGTACCCCCGCGAATGATTTAGTACCTTTTGTATAGACATTTTTTTGACCCGATATCGGATTTATGGTACAATAGTTTTGACAAAATATTTTAATATTTTGAGAAAGTCTTTTGCTTATTTGCTAATAGTCTTTTACAAATTTGGCAAAACAGACAAGTTCATATGGGAAGAAAATCTTGATTTTGTAAAAGCCATAGTGAAAAACACGATTTTATTGAATTTCAAGAATGTTTTAGTCGAAAAAGCAGCTTCCACACGAACACTTTCTAGATGAGAAGTTATCGATCGCATACTAAAATAATGCGAACCATTCGTCAGTCACGGTCGAAAGTTGAGACAAAAATAATCTACCAACATTTCTTACCAAAAACTTCCAAAAAATATTATTTTGCAAAAATTTATTTTTTCAGAAAATTTCGTCAAAATTTTATGGAAAATTTTCTATAGAAAATGTTATCAAAATTTTATTTCTATACAAAATTTTGTTAAAATTTTATTTCATTAGAAAATTTTGTCAAAATTTTATTTCATTAGAAAATTTTGTCAAAATTTTATTTCATTAGAAAATTTTGTCAAAAATTTATTTTTATTTATCTACAGAAAATTTATGATGTACCATGAAGTACAACTGTGGCAACCGTGATTACAATACTACGGTAGTCTTTGTAAGCGGATATAAAACTAAAAAAATATTTAAAATTGAGGAGTTGACAAACAAAATTTTATTGTCTTTAAAATTCAGTCTAAAGGAGCTTTTGACAATGATCTTCCAATGGAAGTTTAGTTGAAATTTAGTGAAAAGTACTTTTTTGCTTAAAAAAATACCTTTTTTGAACTTTCTTAAAAATTGTATTTTCCATCCCTGATTCATACTAATTCGATCTTCCCGATGCCAATCAATTTCACTATGTAGCAAAAAAATCTATCAACAACCAGGTATGGCGGAGTTGCCATATTAATTCACATATCATTACAGCACAAGCTAGTACACGTAGCTGACGATTTTGATACAATATGTGTTGAAATTGTTTCTAAATTAAAATTTAAAGTTTACTCATTCATCCTACACATATTTTCTCATTAAATAATCTAATTACGCTTTCAATACCTCAAACCAACACGTATTAATGACTGGCAATTTCAATAGTTGGCACACTATGTGGGGCTCAGAGAATTGCAATAAAAAAGGTAACATAATATCAAAATTTCTAACCAGATCCAACCTTATTCTGTTAAATGACAAATCTCCCACTCTTTCTAACACACACTCCGCATTCTCAAATGTAGATCTTTCATTATACCCTGCGCCACACTGTGGAACAGGGTATTAAAAGTTAGTGCATATGTTTGCAACACCCAGAAGAAGACGAGATAGACACATGGTGTCTTTTGCAAAAATGCTCAGGGTGGGCTCCTGAGTCGATATAGCCATGTCCGTCTGTCCGTGAACACATATTTGTAATCAAAGTCTAGGTCGCAGTTTTAGAGCCCTATTGATTTTGGAAGAAATCGGTTCAGATTTAGATATAGCTCCAATATATATATATATATATATATATATATATATATATATATATATATATATATATATATATATATATATATATATATATATATATATATATATATATATATATATATATATATATATATATATATATATATATATATATATATATATATATATATATATATATATATATATATATATATATATATATATATATATATATATATATATATATATATATATTTCGCCCGATATGGACTTATAGGCCCCAGAAGCCAGAGTTTTACCGTAATTTGCTTAGGTCAAACATGAGGAGAAATCCCTGTATAAACCTAGATCATACATACGTCGTTAATATACACAGAAAAAAAGTGTCTCGTAAATTTAAGAAGATTTTTACAATAATTTATTACAAGAATTTTCCAGAATTTTAGTTCATTTTTCGTATCTTCAACGAAAAGTAACTTCTCGAAAGGAAATTTTACAAATTCTAAGTAGCAATCGTTTAGTTCATGGCTTACCAAATTCGATGGAAATTTCCTTAAAAAATTTCTTAACTGGTAGTTATAAATTCGTTTGTCATGCTATAAAACTACTTGTGAAATGTAAAGTATTTTCTAAATAATAAGTGCAATTTACTATAAGATTTTTTTGAATGAGAAAATATTTTTTTACGAAAAATGAACTTAAAAGTGGATAGTAATTTCTTACTGACAATTCCTATAGTTAATAATTGTTGGTAAAATATTACCCAATGAAATATTTTTAGTTCACATGTAATTAAACTTATAGACATTTTCGTCAAAAATGGTTGATAACATTTCATGAAAATTTTGCAAATTTTAAGTTAAACGTTTCATCGTTCATAAACTGGTGTGCCTTTACGAATATTATTCTTAGAGTAAATTGTCAGCAGATGCGATTAACTAATGCATAGTACAGAGATCTTTATCGGCATAGTGGAATGTGATTAATATAAAGATGATATTACTTGAGTTTTGTTGTGTATACATGAGCGTGGGGTTGTTTTTATTTTTGTTCATTTAGTGGTTTGTGTGTGTGTGTTTGTTATTCGCGGATGGTTTATTTGGCTGGATGAGGTGTTGTTTTCAATAAAGACACATGTGTTTTTGTTGTTGTAGGAATGTTTTGGCTTTGCTTGGTTTTGTTTGGCATGCTTCAGTTGTATAGTTGGCGTTGGCGTGGGCTGTTGCATCTTTTAAGTAGGTATGCAACAAGGGAATATAAAGGCATGAAATATTTTGGATTTTTGAGACAAATATTGGTGTTTGTTTATTAAACCTTTTAAATGAAAGTTATTAATATTTTATCGGTATTTTAGAAAAAAGTTATTAAGAATATTTAGGAAAATATGTTGAAATTGAAAGTGTATTGAAATTTTTATTATTCTATGTAAAAAATTAATATTCAATTCCAGATGAATTTGGAAAATTTTTTTTATATCTCAGCGTATAGTTTATTCATAAATTGGTAAGTATTTTTTTAATATGACTTTCTTTTAAAAAGAATATTTTTTATGTATATTATTATTTGTTAATTATTTTTTTGGAAACCAGTTTAATGTTTTCTTTTGTTGTAAAAACAATATTTAATTTCAGAGAAAATACAGATGGATTCGAACAAATTTAAAAAATAGAGAATTGGTAAGGTTTCTTTTAAAAATTGGCTTTATTTCAACTAGAATATTTACGTTTTTGTGACCTTTTTATCATCAAAATTACAGGTTTTTAATACCTTATTGTTGTTTTTGATCTCAGCTTAAAGCCATGCATTGACTAAACTACAAGTGTAGCTTAACCAACAGAGGAAAAGTATGCTTGTCAAATTTATTTGGGCAAATCCCTATAGACTGCAAGATGGTTGGATGTACAGCTGTTTCGGAATTACCACATTCCTCATCAGCATCCTCTACTTGCAGCAAAACTATCAACCAATTATCAGAATAAATTCGGGTAATTCACTCAACCCAAAGTGAACTACACTTGAACCTCCCGAAAAAGGGTTTGATAGTCGGCTACTGCCTAAACAAATTTGCCAGCATATCTCTTTTCCTTTGCCAAACTCAAATCATCGATGCTGTAGAGGATGCTGATGAGGAATGTGGTAATTCCGAAATATATATATATATATATATATATATATATATATATATATATATATATATATATATATATATATATATATATATATATATATATATATATATATATATATATATATATATATATATATATATATATATATATATATATATATATATATATATATATATATATATATATATATATATATATATATATATATATATACTCTATGTGCAAAATTTCAACTAAATCGAAGTAAAAAATTGGACTCTGCGGTCATATGAGTGTAAATCGGGCGAAAGCTATATATGGGAGCTATATCTAAATCTGAACCGATATCAATCATCAATCATCGTGTGCAAAATTTCAACCAAATTGAACCAAAACTCTGGCTTCTAGGACCATAATAGTCCATATCGGGCGAAAGATATATATGGAAGCTATATCTAAACATGAACCGATTTCTATCAAATTTTGCACACTTGACTATACGACTAAGTGTTATGTTTGTACACAATTTCAAGCAAATCGGTATAAAACTCTGGCTGCTGGGTCCATATTAGTGCATATCGGGCGAAAGATATATATGGGAGCTATATCTAAATCTGAACCGACTTCTTCCAAAATCAATAGGGTTCTATTCCGACCCAAATTAGGAACATATGCCAAATTTGAAGGCGATTGGACTTAAATTGCGACCTAGACTTTGATCACAAAAATGTGTTCACAGACAGACGGACGGACGGACAGACGGACAGACGGACATGGTTATATCGACTCAGGGACCCACCCTGAGCATTATTGCCAAAGACACCATGTGTCTATCTCGTCTCCTTCTGGGTGTTACAAACATATGCACTAACTTATAATACCCTGTCTCACAGTGTGGCGCAGGGTATAAATATGGGAAACATTTAAATCTAAAGCAATTTTAAGGAAACTTCGCAAAAGTTTATTTATTGTTTGCGAAATCAGAAAAACATATATATGGGAGCTATATCTAAATCTGAACCGATTTCAACCAAATTTGGCACGCATAGCTACAATGCTAATTCTACTCCCTGTGCAAAATTTCAACTAAATCGGAGTTCAAATTGGCCTCTGTGGTCATATGAGTGTAAATCGGGCAAAAGCTATATATGGGAGATATATCTAAATCTGAACCGATTTCAATAAAATTTGGCACACTTGACTACACTACTAATTGTACTCCTAGTGCAAAATTTCAACCAAATTGGGGTAAAACTCTGGCTTCTGGGACCGTATTAGTCCATATCGGGCGAAAGATATATATCGGAGCTATATCTAAATCTGAACCGATTTCAACCAAATTTGGCACGCATAGCTACAATGCTAATTCTACTCCCTGTGCAAAATTTCAACTAAATCGGAGTTAAAATTGGCCTCTGTGGTCATATGAGTGTAAATAGGGCGAAAGCTATATATGGGAGATATATCTAAATCTGAACCGATTTCAACCAAATTTGGCACACATAGTTACAATGCTAATTCTACTCCATGTGCAAGATTTCAACTAAATGGGAGTAAAAAATTTGCCTCTGTGGTCATATGTGTGTAAATCGGGCGAAAGCTATATATGGGAGCTATATCTAAATCTGAACCGATTTCAATAAAATTAAACACACTTGACAACACTACTAATTGTACTTCTAGTGCAAAATGTTAACCGAATTGGGGTAAAACTCTGGCTTCTGGGACGGTATTAGTCCGTATCGGGCGAAAGATATATATGGGAGCTATATCTAAATCTGGACCGATTTCAATAAAATTTGACACACTTGACTATAGACTAATTGTTCTTCTTGTGCAAAATTTTAAGCAAATTACGGTAAAACTCTGGCTTCTGGGGCCTATAAGTCCATATCGGGCGAAATATATATATATATATATATATATATATATATATATATATATATATATATATATATATATATATATATATATATATATATATATATATATATATATATATATATATATATATATATATATATATATATATATATATATATATATATATATATATATATATATATATATATATATATATATATATATATATATATATATATATATATATATATATATTTCGCCCGATATGGACTTATAGGCCCCAGAAGCCAGAGTTTTACCGTAATTTGCTTAAAATTTTGCACAAGAAGAACAATTAGTCTATAGTCAAGTGTGTCAAATTTTATTGAAATCGGTCCAGATTTAGATATAGCTCCCATATATATCTTTCGCCCGATACGGACTAATACCGTCCCAGAAGCCAGAGTTTTACCCCAATTCGGTTAACATTTTGCACTAGAAGTACAATTAGTAGTGTTGTCAAGTGTGTTTAATTTTATTGAAATCGGTTCAGATTTAGATATAGCTCCCATATATAGCTTTCGCCCGATTTACACACATATGACCACAGAGGCAAATTTTTTACTCCCATTTAGTTGAAATCTTGCACATGGAGTAGAATTAGCATTGTAACTATGTGTGCCAAATTTGGTTGAAATCGGTTCAGATTTAGATATATCTCCCATATATAGCTTTCGCCCTATTTACACTCATATGACCACAGAGGCCAATTTTAACTCCGATTTAGTTGAAATTTTGCACAGGGAGTAGAATTAGCATTGTAGCTATGCGTGCCAAATTTGGTTGAAATCGGTTCAGATTTAGATATAGCTCCGATATATATCTTTCGCCCGATATGGACTAATACGGTCCCAGAAGCCAGAGTTTTACCCCAATTTGGTTGAAATTTTGCACTAGGAGTACAATTAGTAGTGTAGTCAAGTGTGCCAAATTTTATTGAAATCGGTTCAGATTTAGATATATCTCCCATATATAGCTTTTGCCCGATTTACACTCATATGACCACAGAGGCCAATTTGAACTCCGATTTAGTTGAAATTTTGCACAGGGAGTAGAATTAGCATTGTAGCTATGCGTGCCAAATTTGGTTGAAATCGGTTCAGATTTAGATATAGCTCCCATATATATGTTTTTCTGATTTCGCAAACAATAAATAAACTTTTGCGAAGTTTCCTTAAAATTGCTTTAGATTTAAATGTTTCCCATATTTATACCCTGCGCCACACTGTGAGACAGGGTATTATAAGTTAGTGCATATGTTTGTAACACCCAGAAGGAGACGAGATAGACACATGGTGTCTTTGGCAATAATGCTCAGGGTGGGTCCCTGAGTCGATATAACCATGTCCGTCTGTCCGTCTGTCCGTCCGTCCGTCTGTCTGTGAACACATTTTTGTGATCAAAGTCTAGGTCGCAATTTAAGTCCAATCGCCTTCAAATTTGGCATATGTTCCTAATTTGGGTCGGAATAGAACCCTATTGATTTTGGAAGAAGTCGGTTCAGATTTAGATATAGCTCCCATATATATCTTTCGCCCGATATGCACTAATATGGACCCAGCAGCCAGAGTTTTATACCGATTTGCTTGAAATTGTGTACAAACATAACACTTAGTCGTATAGTCAAGTGTGCAAAATTTGATAGAAATCGGTTCATGTTTAGATATAGCTTCCATATATATCTTTCGCCCGATATGGACTATTATGGTCCTAGAAGCCAGAGTTTTGGTTCAATTTGGTTGAAATTTTGCACACGATGATTGATGATTGATATCGGTTCAGATTTAGATATAGCTCCCATATATAGCTTTCGCCCGATTTACACTC